>NW_008589765.1:1475-2571 GCF_000691845.1 Merops nubicus
TTTTTAATTTTATTTTCTCTCCTGCAGACCGTACAGTACTTTTTAAAGGACTCTGCCTATTTTAAATCAAATAATCTTCAAGAATTAATATTCTAAGTCCCCGGAAAATTTTAAATATTTGACTCTGGGTGGATATAAAACCCGTGAACATTGGCTTTTCTTTACAGTAGGGAGAAAAAAAAAAAAAAACAAACAAAAAAACCCAAAACAAAACAACAAAAACCAAACCTAAACTTCCTGGAAAAAAAAAATATCCAAGAACTTTGAACTGAGATAGATTTTTCCCCAAAATTATTTTGATTTATATAATCTATATTTTGATCTATAAGCAATTAGTCGTTTCTCCTTGTTTATTGTCTGTTATGAGACCGCAGTAGAACGTTTAAGGATTCTTTTTACAGCACCTTTTAATCCAATCAGTTATTTCAACCAGCACATTATTTTGTTTTTATTCACTATAAGAAGCTATCTTGTAAATAAAAAAAAAAAAATCAGCGCACTGTGAAAATGTACTTGTGCACCCTCATTTTTTTTTATATTTCTACTGAAAAATGAAAACCCAAGACCTGTAGATAGGTATAGTAGTATTAATACTGTTAATAAAATAGTCACTGTAATAAAATCTGAAAGAAATACTCTTTATTCTTCCATATCTACGTGCATTTCAAAAGAAAAATACAATGTATCTGTCTTGTAATTGTAATATTCTTCTTCCATTATGTAGCTTATGTATATATGATTTTTTCTTTTTCCTGGACGGCTTTTATCCAGGGGCAGGCACGCCTGATAAGCAGCGTTCCTGAACTGTAAATGTTTCGGTAATGTTAAACAGTGGTTTTGCTGGGGGGTGGGCTGGAAGATCAGGATGATACTAGCGCAGCGCTGCATCCCTGGCCGGGAAATGGAGCCTGGTGGCCGGCCCCTGCGACGAGGGGACGCTGCTCAGCCTGGCGATGCCTCGGTTGATGCCTCTGGCGATGTCCTAGCTGCGTAGAGATGAAAGGACGGGAAAGGCCTGAAACCTTGACCTTGAGGGGAAAAAAAAGCCGATTTGTGACCTTGACTTTTGACAGCTCCCCGCGCCGGCAGCATCCGC
>NW_008589766.1:0-35634 GCF_000691845.1 Merops nubicus
TATATATTATATTATATTATATATTATATATAGTATAGTAACTAGTATTGTCTGAGGGTCTAGTGCAGTCTGCACACTTAACTTCTATGAGAATTTTTTTGTTTCTTCCAAGGAAGTCCATAAATTAGTTTCATCTTGCATATAGACAGTGTGAGTAGACCTTTGCCTTGTGTACAGACAGTGAAGTGAAAAAATTTCTTTGCTTCCATGTTGTAGATCTAACAATGATCCATCAGTGTTATAACTATTTTTATGCCTTCATCTTTTGGTTGCCTTTACCTACTAGCTTATTTATCACCATGTGGTGGTGACAGAGACTGGCAGTTACAGCACTGAGGAGCTGTAAACTCCAGCAGCAGTTTTAAAGCTGAGTCCTCTGACAGGTTCAACATGCAATAATTTCAGAGAGGCTGAGCCTTAGGGTCTGTGGATATGGAGTTTGTCAAATCTGTGTTACTTGTGACTGCTAATGTTTTGTGTTTTAATCAAGTTAGAATAAATCCTAGAGCCAGCATCCAATGTGTTACTTCACTGTTTCACAAGTGGACAAGTGACCACGAACATGAATTATAGCATTTTCCTCACAGGTTTATCACTGGAAATGCAGGAAAAGAATCAGGTACTGGTTTGAATGTAGCAGCCCCTCATGCTTAAAGGCTTACAAAAGCACTCAAAGGAATGAGGGACCAGACTTGCCAAAGTATTTGATTTGGGCATCAAATAGTTGAAGTACCAATGCCACTACTATGTAGTAAGGTCTGTGGTTCAGATGTGTTTTGGCAAGTACATTTGGACATTACAAAAGCTCTCTAATAAGATGTGTAGTTATGGCTGAAGCTGACATAGGGTCTTAGCTTCCTTTGCATTTCAGAAAATCCCTATGAGTGCTTGTTCATTCCTTTAGAACTTAAAAATCTGGCTAATTGCTATGGAAAGCATTTCTCACTGTCTGCGTTGCTCTCCATCCTTGCTGCTCAGTGCCGCTCAGTGTCAGCTGTTTTCTCCCTTTCTCCTCCCGAGATGGTCTCAGCCATTGACATGTACCTGCTCCCTTTTCCTAAGGATGGGAGTCCTGTCTCTCTGCCCTGCCACACCGTGGGGGGACAGGGAAGTGTGTCTGCACTTCCACACAAAGTCCAATCTGCCCATTTTCAACAGTAGATTAAGATACAGTCTTTGCACCAAAGTGCCTGAAGCATAGACATGTATTCCCTTCTGCTAAGTCTGCTGTGGAAGTGATGACTTCTGGGAGGAAGCGGAGCAAGACACCCAGTGCTGTGGTTATTACCAGTGCTGGGGTATGGTTACATGGACATGTGTGTGTTAACCGTACATGTTTTCATCTTTAGGGTTGTATAGTTCTTCTGGGTGTATACAACTGCCAGTTCCCATGAAATTTGTCACTGTTCACTGGTACCACGAGGAATATTTACAAGCTGGTGTTGCTCTCGTTTTCCAAGAGTGAAGAAGATGCATGTAAGAACAGGAAAGCTACTGCTCCTTCTGATATTCTCCTTGGTAGCAGTGCTCTGCTTAAAGCCTTGTATGTCTAACTGTGTTGTAAACTACACATGAAGGTTTCGAAGCTGACAGAAGTTCCTGACTTCGGTCTGGGGAATAAGTCTTGTGACAGATGCTATTTGTTTTGTCTTTCAATAATTGTTCAGAGTGTTGCTTTAGGATTGACTGGAGTCAGACAGATTGTAGGTAGGTTCCTGGTAGGGAATTCAAATTACTGGAGTGTAGTTTGGATTGGTAAGGTGCTGATTGTATTTTGTACTTGAGATCGTGGCTCGGCACTCTGCCTGGTTTGTGATTATATTGCATGTGCGGAATTTTGTAGTTACTGCCAGAGGTAATAGTGCTTTACTGCCAGCCCTTTGTGTTTTCTCCATTAAATTTTGATGCTGTCCAGCTCTGCTGGGAATCTCTTTCGAGGTTGTGGTTCTGGATTGTTGTAAATTAAGATAGTAAATATTTTGCATTAGTGTACCGAAACAATTACTGGCCCAGCTGTGTGCTTGAACATGATCCAGTAACAGCTCACTGGAGCCACGCTTGCTGCAAACTGAAAGCTCAATATGATACTTGGGCTTCTTACCAGAAATAGTATCTGAATGTTACAGAGTGTAAAGGCCTGTACTGTGCCACCAAACTGACCAAAGGAGGTTGAAATCCACCATTTGAAATATGAAACAGTTTTGTAATTCTTATTTTGAAGAAAAATGGAACAAAGCAGGGCTAAGGGAAACTGTGGCTTCTGAAAATAGCATTTCAGATATAGTAATATATAATTAACTATTATGTTAACATTTTAACTTGGTTGCTCTTTTGCTTGCATGCTTAGTAGAAATAAAAATACTGATCTGCAGTGGGTCCCCTAGGAACATGACACTGCTTATCATGTACTTGTGTGCGCAGATGGGATTCAGGAACTGGAGGAAGAAGTATGACTGGGTAAACAGCATATGTAAAAGGGCTACTTCAGGAACTAGATGCATTAAAGTGGTATAGGACATGCTCATATGAATTCCCTTTTCATAAAATATTTTTATCTGTGGAGTACTGTTAGCCAGGTGGCTGTATGTCATTGATATATTAATTTCCCAAAATACCTCCTCTTTTTTTTTTTTTTTTTTTTTTTTTTTTTTTCCCACCAACAATATTAGAGATAGTAGCAAAGAAGAAGCTAGAATGCTTGTATGGAGCAGCTAGGAGCTATTGATTTTTTTTGTGATTCTCTTACCATTGTGAATTGTCTTTTTGTCTCATCACACCGATGTGGTAGAACTGGAACAATTGTGGCTGGGATAAGAACCCCTGCAAGAGTATAAATGCGACCATTTTTTGCAACAATATCTGTTTCTTCCACTTCTTCTCCACTCACCAAGACTTGTCCCTATGAAACAAATCATTATTAATAATAAAATTTTCATATCTTCTCAATTTCTCATAATTTAATCTCAAGAGTTTCTAGTCATACTTCTTTTTAATTTGCTATCTATTTTTTATTATGTTTGTTTTAGGCAAGAAACATGCATATGTTACATATTTTTTTGAATATCGGTGTACAACAGCGATATCTAGTGTTTTCCTCTTAATCTGCACTATTAGGCTATGGAACTGGTGACTGAAAGACTGGCCAAAATGGGAGGACTATTGATGAATTCAGGCACTGATTTCATTGGGCATAAGCATGCTTGGGTCCTCTCTCTGACAAAGGAGGGAAAAAGTGAAAGAATCTGTGGTCTACCTAAATTCACAGAATTAAAAAAAAGGTATTCTTTCTACATCTATGTAAGCAAATACTATGCCTTTATAAGAATTTTCATAGATGCATCTCTTCTCTAGAATGTACATATTTGGCTAAAATATGCAAAGAGCAGAAGAGAGTTCAACGTATTGGATAAACTTGGCTTAGCAAATGTACTGACAGATTAGGACCTTTAAAAAAGTGTTCACTAGGTTCATCACAATTAGAGACTATAGTATTAAAGAGAATGAAAGGATATCCATGTGTGCACTGAGATGTGTTTCAAATAACCAAAATAGGTAACAAAATGGTTTAAAATAGATTTTTTAGTTTTTTAAACTAGGCAGAGCATAAATGAGGATCATTCCTGGATTTGAGCTAATCATAAGAAAAAAGAAACTGCAAGCTGTCCTTATGTACCAGTCATTTACTCTGCATCCTTTATAATACCAATTTCTACTAGTATGAAGGAATGGCAAATTGAAAATGTCTGGCTCATTATAGCAAGAAATTTGTCTGCTAATGTCCCCCTTCCTGCCTTTTTGTGTTGCCCCTGCATGCAAACAGTTGCCTAGATCAGAGAGAGCTGCTCACAGGTGAAACCTGCTTTTGACTTACAGTGCTGGTCCTGTTGAAGTAAATGAACTGCTTCGCCATGCTTCTGATGTGCTCTATTGAGACAAGGCTAGCAACCTCCAGCTGAAATGAATATAAATTGATTGAAAGAAATGTAATATCATTATTCTTTTCAAATCCAGATGGATTTCACAAGAAAGACCACCTTTCTCTTTAGGATGAGCAAACAAACATATTAGCTATGTGGGCAGTCTCACATTGGCTAACCTGCTTGTGCAACAAAGTGATTAAATTTTGACTGAGCTTGCTGGTTGCTGCATGTGAAAAATTCACTGCCCAGAAAAATATTAATTTTTCTCCTAAATATAGAAACCAGTCTAAGTACAATTATCACCTCTCCCTAAAAATAGCTCTGTTTGTGTCCTTAGACCACTATGGAAACAGTTGTGCTGACATCCCATGAAGGGACATGTGAACCTCATGCCTGTGCTGGGGAGTGACCTCTGCCTTGGACAATGCAAGTGAGTCTTTTTGCTAAGAATATGTGCACTTCCTTCCTGTCCCACAGCAAGGGCTGCCTTGGGGATGAACTTCAGTCTCCTCTAGACTTAGTTGCTGGTAGTGTTGCTGGGTTCTGCTTTTTGTTTCCAGTAAAAAAAGGAGGGAAAAACAGGGGACTTACTGACAGAATTAAAAAAAACCACCTTTCTCTGACAAAGAGAAGACTAGTCTCAGCAGAACAGGCTCATAAAAACTTCATTTCTATAGCAAGTACTTTTCCTTGTACTCATCCTGCAGCTCTGCCAAGCTGACAGTACCCCCTGACACTGGTTCTTGCTCCACAGAAGGCTAAGGTAGTAGGCATCAGGATCAGGTGGACTATCTATCTATCTATCTATCTATCTCTTCCTCCCTCCCACTTCCCCCACCTTGGGCTAGGTCCCCATTGCCAAAAGGTGTATTTTAAAGTGGAAATAGTTACTTCAATGTAACACATTAGTGTGACATGATACAGTTTTAGTTTGCCATGATTCAAGGACCAGCCCATGCCTCCTAGCAGGGTTTTATTTTGATTAGTCACACTGAGGTGAAAGGTTTGTGTTCTCTGTTAGTGAACTTTATGCAACTACCCTTAATAAAGGCAGAGACATAGCTGTCCTTTGCAGCCTTGTTGTTAAGTACTGAGTGGAGGTTGTTCTTGGAAAACCTCTGCTTTCGGAGTGGCAAAGGATTTGAAAATGCTTTTATACTCTAGGTCAGTAAAGCAGCCACACTCACCTCAGTATGGGAGACAATGTGGTATCGGACAAGCTCCAGCAACTTCCATGAACCCTACCAAACCAGAAAAGAGGCTGTTTTAGTCCAAAATGAAGAATACAAACCCAGCCTGGCCTGTTGAGAGGACAGGGAGATGAGAACAGTGCCACTGGCTGGTGCACCAGAAACCTCTGGGTCAGTGGTGGTGCTCAGCTCATGGCATACACCCTGCCACTCCATGCCCTCACCCCTATATCACCTTGTATCTTGACATGGGTCTTTCACAATTTGCCTGTGTGTTGGGAAAGGCAGGAGATATCCAGGGGGCTGGATGCCAGTGTTCACCTCCTGGTTTAGTGCTGGACTTGGTAGTGTTAGGTTGATGGTCTTGGAGAATCATTTTGGTTGGAAAAGACCTGTGATTCTATACCTATATATCTACTATCTAAGAAAAATTTGCTATATAAAGACCATACCTCTGCAGAAAGCAGGTAATCCATAGCCTCAGCTTTCATATTGCTGAAAGCCTCATTACTCGGAACAAAGATTGTGTAAGGCCTGTTTTCCTGCTGTAAGTCCACTCCCAGGCCAGTTTTCTGTTTTGGTTTAAAAAGAAAAGTGAAATTACATAGAAATATTGAAGAACATCTGAAAATAGCTTTATGGAATTGTTTTTCTGAATCCTTACCTCTATCAAAGATGTGAAGTTGCTGTATTTTCCATTATCTTGAAGTACTGACATTATGGTTTCCTGAAATAAGATAAAAGCAAGATTTATTTTAGTTCGGAACATGGAATAAATATCAACTTTTCTAAGACATTTTTTTAATTACTGTTTGAGTCTCAGTTATTAGAATATATACATTTGTGTTGCCTTATTTTTTGGGTGGCTGATGGTGTCTGGAACAGGCTGAGATGGTAGCTCTCTTGTGCTAGTGCTATACTGGCTTGTAGTTAGCTTTTGTCATTGTCCTGAAATATCGTGTAGTCACAGAACATACAAATAGTGTGTGTATGGGGAAGGTGTTCTTATCTCTTCATTCCCAATGATAAAGGGCAGAGAAGTAAAATGTTGGAAAAACTCCCATATAAAGAAGTGAACTCTCAAGGAAGTACACTAATCAGGGCACGAAAACCCCCAAGGCACCCCAAATTATCACTTTTTGTGATATTAGCCTTTTGTGGGAAGGGATTATTCTTTTGAATACAAGTCTTGCTAGATACCTGTTCAGTTGTACCTCCTTTTAGTATGTTGTTCTGGAATTCAGTGAGGTACACTGATTGTGACTGTCAGTTTCCCAAGGAAACACTCAAATGCAGTGAGTACAACCAAATTGTCCCTGGACCAAGCTGGCAGAAGAGAGGATGTCTGTTTGCTACAGAAACTGTGTCATTACCTTTCACTTTGAATGTTGCTTTTCTGAATTGATGCACAGTAGCTCAGTAGAGTTTGTCTAGCTGCTGTCAGTCGTCCTCCTTTGCATTCAATGAATGTGAAACTATTTTAAAAGAAAGTCTGACATCACATGTGCATAGCTTACAGCTCACCTCTTTGTTGCTTTCAAATGTTGGCTCCACGTTGTCCATGGCTTTGTCAATAATGTGCAAAATCCCATTGGAAGCAATAATATTTCCCTGCAAAAGTTTTCCTTTCCTCCTTCCTCCTTGGATTCTAATTCTTAATTGATTATCCTGAAAGAAGCCAGGCAATAGTAAGCCCTGCCATTATTATGGAATGACAACAGAGTGAGTATGCATGTTGCTTAAAATCAACACCCCCTTCCACTGCCAACACCTAGTTGTTTAAATCTGTGGAGGCTAAAGTTTGCTTCCAATGCTTGTCAAGGAAATGGAAAAAATTCCTTTGACGTTGGGTCAGGACCATGTTATTTCGTTCCAGGACAGATCTGGGAAAAGAGTGGTGTACCTTAAAAGGGCTCTGATGACTGCTAGTAATGAAAGTCTGACAGGAAATAGTTTAAAATGTGGTTGTACTGGAAAGGTCAACTCCTGTAATCTTAACAGAATACATCCCATTTCCTTATATTATATGTATATTTAACATAACAAAATATTGCTGATTCTGCACTGTACTGAAGCTGGGAGGAAACTAACAAGCCTCAGCTAGCAATGATATTTTCCTGTTACAAATCGAATGCATACTCATCAAAGTAGTAACATAGTACTCTTCTCAGGTACCACTGATCCACTACAATGCATGACAAGTGCTTGATTTTCATGTAGGCCTAAGTCATTAAAAGATATTTAATGGCCCAAGAACAATAATTTGAGATTATAAAATCAAGTATATCAGCTCTGGAGAACAAATTTTTTTTTAAACTGTGGGATCAGACTGCCTTCATGTTTGACATCAAATAAGCTGTGTTAGCGATGAAATTTATATTTTTAATTATAAATTGTCACATCCATTTTATCTATGCTGAAGACGTCTATTTGCTGCATCATTCAAAGGATGCTGATGCTTAGTGGGAGGTGGGTTCTGCAGTGCAGTAGGCACGCTTGCTTTGTGGGAGTAGCACACACAAGTTTCCAGCATAAGCTTTGGGTTTTTCACTCCTTAATGCCCCTTCTTACTTCACCTAGTCTCTCTTAATGTCCCCCTACCCCCCAGCTCTCTTGGTTGTGTCTACAGATTTAAGATGACTTAATTTTAGAAAATGTTTTACAGTGGTCTGCGTTAGACCACTGTGTCACTCAGTGGGGATGCATCTGAAAGGTAATTTTTATTTTTGCTGATTTTAGTGGGGACTTTGATGCTGGTGATGTTTCAGCTTTCACTTGAACTTGTAATACATGGCCTCTGCTGTGGTTTTTCATAATCCAGCAGCTATCCACAACCTGACATCTTGCTGCAGAAACACCTTTCACACTCCTCATCGATTGGACAGAGGGCCCTATTCTTGATGAGGTAGGCTGGGAGGCCGCTTACCTTTTCTCCCTTTGATATCTCTCCTGACTTGCCAGTCAGAGTATATATTACGTTAGTGTTATTCAAGCTACTGGTATTCAGCTGACCAGCAATTACGTGGAGTTTCACAAAGTACTGTGCTTTCTGTTTATTATCCAGAAGATCCTTTATCTAGAAGAGCAGAAGAACAGAGATATAGTTCAATGCAGGCTTCACCTAAAAATAATCCCATGGTGAATGTTTTTTTCCTCTGGCTGTTACATTCTGAAAAGATAAGTTTTATTCTGAAGTGAGGTGATAGGTCTGAACCTAATGGAGGCCTCCTTTGGTTTCAATTCAGGTTAGATCACACTCTTATGTCTTATGGGTGAGCAGTAGGTGCTCCAGGGTTGCCCTGACTTCAGAGGAAGGTACTGGATGCTGACTGCTTGTGTATCAGGCCACTTTTTTGTTCTGTGTTGTTTTCTTCTTCTTTTTTTTTTTTTTTTTTTTTTAAAACGAAAGACTTTTTTTTTTTTTATCACCCTTACATGAAATGTGACCTATAGGCCTCCCTGCTGAAAATTCAGATCTTAATTCAGACCCTGTCTCGACCAAATGAAAACAGCCTGAGCATAGCCATATAAGACAATCCAAAATTTACTTGAAGTGTGACTGTATTCTACTGTGACTCACCAAATTATTTTGGTTTTCTTTAGAGGACATGAAGATAATCTCTCTCCTCTAGTTTTAAATGTATCCAGAATTGTACTTCTGAATCTGTTGCATCAAAACACTTTTAACACAGATAAGGTTTCTGAAGGACCTAAATCCCAATTCTCTTGTTTACTTACTTTTATACCTTTGAGCCCCTTGTTTGTCGGTACGAGCACAGTAAATGGTCCCAGGGTACTCAATGGCCATTCATAGACATTTTCTTAAAAGGAGAGAAAAAAAAAAAGTTTTAAATGTGTATTAAAAAGCTCATTGGAGGAAGTGACTGTGCAATCAGAATAAGAAAGAACACTATCTGTGATTATTAAATGTTAATCTAAGATTCTAAGGTCCAAGTTGTTGAAAGATGAGAGGCAGATGTGGTGTCAAACCCAGGGGCTGCTGTATATTTGACACAGGATGAGACACAAAACATTCAAAATGCTTCTGGAACCCTGGATTCTATGGCATGCAGACCAGGGTGATGGACATGAAAATAATGTTTCTTTGGAGATGTGTCTTTACAGAAGGGTGGCCTACTGCTTTAAATCAATTCAGTCTTCATGGGGTGAGGGTTGTAATGCTGATAACCTGCTGGTAGTGCAAATATCAGCAAACACATAGCTTGTAATAAAAGCTGATGCACTGAAAGTTAATTAAAGTTCATTTGTTACACAGATGGTATTTCTCATTCCGAGACAGCGATACGAGACCACTGATTCTGTAGCTGAAGGCATGAAAGATTTCTAATATTCAGCTTTTTTTCCCAGAGTTTTAAAATCAGAACTAAAACTCTTTTTACAGTCATTATAGGTTTTTTCATATCAGAGAATACACCTCAAAATTAATATGCTGTCTTACAAAACAGTGTGGACTATTCCCCATCTGGGGACTGGAAAGAGGAACATATCTGGGAATCCTGATGGTTTTGGTGCAATTCTATGCATCATTCTAGATCAAATCTCAATGATCCAAATCAATTGGGACAGGGAGGGAGAAGAAGTGGGATGATCCCACTTATCCCCCTATGGGGCAAACCCCACTTGTGATACCGAACGATGTGTCAGGGTTTTGTGGGAACATGTTTAGCACTTTTGCTTGAAAATTCTTGCAGACTATTGACATGGTGAGCAAAGGCATCTTTAGGTGGTCAGAGGGAGTCTGTGGTGGGTAGTATGTGTGCTGTGTCAGACTGTTAGTGGCACCTCCCTGCAGCAGGGAGCATTGGGGAAAGACAGGGCAAGATCAGCCCATCCAGCAGGATCTGAATCTGCTTGCATGTGGTCACTTACCCATGAGCAATAAGGCAGATGTCAGCTTGTCTTGCCACTGTCCTCCCACTTCAGCATTCAGGTCTCGGAGTCGCTCCATGATGTTTCTGTAGCACACAAACCCGTTCCCCACGGAGCCCCCTTGACACGTACACCTGTGAAGGGATCATCATTTTAGCTGTGGACTGATGCCTTGCAATGGCAGTGAGCCTCTAGCTAAACATGCTCCAGGGCTACTTAACTGCTTCTCTGAAGGCATTCATAGGAAACGCCAGTGTATTTTAGACCAACCTTTGCTTCTGTATGCTGTGAAGTATGTCCGTGCGTAGGGCAGCCTGGTGGCTGTTTGACATGATGTCCTTCTCCCAGCCAGGCCAGGAGGATGCTTTGAATGGGACCTGTGTGGCACCCCTGGCTGTGGTGCAGCCCCTGGACCCCAAATGTTGCATTTGCTGAAGCACAGAAAGCCACTGAACCTGCCTGCCTGTGGGCAAGGAGAGGCTACAGCATAAATGTGTGGGGTGTCATCCCTGTGGCAGGGAGGCAGTTCTATGAACCTCCCACTTACTATGTGGGGCTCAGTAGGATTAATGGTAGTTAGGTGTGAAGGGAGTGATGGCAACTCATGAATCCTTGCAATAGCTGTACAGAACTGGTAGGAAAAGGCAGGCGGGGGTGTCAGTCCTTTCAACAAAGCAAAGTCTTTTTTTGTTACCCTGCCCTCTAAGTGATGTGACTATTTGTGGCAATGGCACTCGTACTTTAGCATGTTTTTTTTTTTCCCAAAAGTTACTGGAACACAAGTTCTCACACTTTTTCAGATATATGCTTTATGCTCCTGCTTTCTCTACACTGGAAATAGCAACTCATCTGGAATGCCCTTGCTGTCCCCTGGGGACTCCAGCCTGTGAGAGGTGTCAGAGATGTATGGTCGACTCAGTCCTACATGTGTCCAAAGCAGACTCAAGTTGTGGTGCCTATGAGAGTGACAGGTAATGCCTTGAGATGGACTCAGTGTCCTCACTGCCTTGGGACTGGCTGCATTTGAACTAGTGCACTGCAGCCCGGGCAAAATCTAAAGGAAATTTATGGGAGGACAAGTGTCAGTCTGACATTTTCCATCCTATGGTGAAAACTAAATCTTATGGTTATGAAAGATCTCAGCATCACAAGAGAGGTGGGGAAAAAAATATTGGTTGTCAGTGTGATTGATACGTGCTTACTATTAGGTGCTGAGAGGTACAAATGGTTGTGAGTTTCAAAGAGCAGCTAGGACTTGAGTGTGCCTTGAGCTTGTGTCAGCCTGACTATTCACTGGGAGAAGTGGGTAGTACTTTCTAAAATATCTGGACTCTTTAAGACTGTATCAATTTGAGTGGCCACCAAAGCCTGACGTTTTTGCCAATCTCAGCTCTTTCTGTTGCAGTCTTCAGAAAATCGGACCCCGCTTAGCTGTTCCTGGGAGAGTGGCTGGAGGTGTCAGATCAGTCCCTGACTCATCTTCAGTGCTAAAATTAAAGCAGGCACTTTTCCACAGAGAAAGAAAAGCTAACTATATTTAGGAGGCTAAACAACTGTATGGTACATGTTGTCAAACACTGGCTGTTAATAGTGTCTTTCCTAATTAAGTCTCCAGGATGTTCACTATTTGTATAAACTCTGTCCATAATGATTCATCTCTCTGGACATTTTGTCTAAAGACATCATTAGAGAAGGAACATTACTCCACGCAAGCAAAAGATGTTCCTTATATAACTAATGACTTAATCACTTGCTGGCTGTTACAAATACACATTCGCCACTCACACCCCACAGTAGTATCAACCTGATGTCAAATCATCTCTTTCCCACATATGGTCTCTACTGTAGCTGTTCCTCTGGTGATGGCAATAGTATTTGAAAAATCCTCACAGTCCCTGCAGTCTAGGGGGCTGTGTATAGACTCATAAGGGTGCTGGGATTTTGACCAGAAGAGTTTCAAGCTTTGAATCCTTCTGGTCCTGAGTAAAAATAGCTGTCTAAAAGCAGCTTAAATTTTTAGGATGTTATTCTGTTGGTGAGCCATCTTCATTTTAAGGGGATCTCTTCTGCAGAGTGTATGACTGTGGAGCCCAGAGGAAGGCTTTAGGGCTGGGAGAAAGGAGCATCTGCTCCTTGGGAGCTGATCACTTTCTTCTGGTGGGGTAAATACTGCTGTATCAATCAATATACGTAGTCCCTTTTGCTTCTGAGCAGAGAAGAAAAAAACTGAAGCGTCAAAGGAGCCAAGGAATATTTAGTAGAAGAAAGAAACCACCCTTGAAATATTATACCAATTAGGTCAAGGTTTCAAAAGAAACCTTTCCTCTCTTTCTCAGCAAATGGACATAAGGAAGCAGGTGGTTAAGCATAGTAATTTCATTTGGCTATCATTTCCAGGGGTGCAGTGAACTGCAGAAATACATGTGTAGTTTGAAACTTGCTTTCTGAGGGTGATACTGCTTTTGACTTTGTGGATATCCAGTAACACAGTGTGGATTTAAATGCAAAAGAAAGTATTTAGCAATTACAGATTAACACTTATTACATGATATTAAATCTTTCTACCCATCTGTTCCCTCACCTCTTTGGTACAGTAATTTACTTTCTGTGGCTCAGCTTGGGAAGGACCAGCTGGGTGATCAGTTTTGTCTTAGCTTTGTCTGGGGGATTGAGTTTGAACTCATCCTGTATATGGATTTACAGGTTTTGCTTCAAATGCACTGTGTGCTTCACAGACTGGATGCCTCTAAAGAGGAGCAGCTTTACAACAAAACCTGCTGGACTATTTAAGCTTAGTTGTTTATTGTTTTCATGGTGTGCTGCATGGGCTGTATAGACAAGACCGAAAAAGATGAGAACTGTAATAACTCTAGCTTACTCAGGAGGTGGAAGAGAATTGTATCTTTCTGGAAAAGGGGAACTCAGCTTTCTGTCTCTATTTTATCTGAAACTCAAATAGTAGAATTTTGGTTTATGAAGCTACGAATTTTTACGTTGAAGGCACAGTCAGAGTAAAAATAAGAATGTGATCAAAGAAGCAAGTGATTGAGTTTAGCTGAAGGAAAGCCAGTTCTTGGGAAATGGAGATGTTATGGTTTAATATCCAGCGTAATTCTTCACTAGTTGAAGCTGTGTAGCTTCTAGGCAAGAATGAACATAGTTACTGTGCTGAAGCAAAGCTATAGAAAGTGTCAGCAGTCCCTCAGGAACTATCTACATGGGAACAGAAAACAGACAATCTCGATTTCCCAGTGTGTTGTTATGTTTACAAACTATTTTTTTCCCCCCCTACATCTTTGTATAAGAGATTTATACCTGCACCTATCATTTGATACTGAAGAAAGTAAAAGTGACTCTATATGGGGGAAGCCAACAGCACAACTGCATCTTTAATAAAAGCAAAGCTAAAAACAAACAAAAGGAAGCAATGCAGGTTTGTGGCCTTTGTTACAGCTTTCTGTTTTAGCAGAAGTAAAAAAACCCCACCAAAACAGTCCCTCCCAAATACATTTAAAATCTGGGATGCAGCCAAAATTGTGTGTGTCACAGTCACTTATGAGGAACAATTTGCTGTGCCCAGATTTACCAATCAATGTTTTTATTTGCAAAGTTCCTCTTCCGTAAATGAACTTTTCTTTGTTGGAAACTATTCAGTATAGTTTCAATTTTTTTGCTAAATAGATAGTTTTGGTTTGATTTGAATCCAATGTCTGTCTTCTGTATTTGCTTTTGCCATTGAAGGTCACTGAATGAGTGCTGTGCAAAGTACTTAAGCTGCTTTAACACACCCTCCCTTCCTCTCCTAAATTTTTAATTTTCCCATTCTCGAATCCTCAAAGCTTTTTCAGCTTGACAATTGAGTTGCAACAGTGAAACAGTGACAAATTAGGAAAGAAAGATCCTGATTTGTGTAATGTGGAATTTTATTCTAATTTTCAACTCTTGTGCAGTATGATAGTATACTATACTAACTATAGTATAAATATATACTAAGGGCAGTTTGAGCAGTATTGTACACTGT
Organism: Merops nubicus; assembly: GCF_000691845.1. Taxonomy (NCBI): domain Eukaryota; kingdom Metazoa; phylum Chordata; class Aves; order Coraciiformes; family Meropidae; genus Merops; species Merops nubicus. The sequence goes on from NW_008589766.1 coordinate 14,022, forward strand.
AGAAATGAACTAGGGGATATTCTAGATAAACTTGTTTGAAATGCACAAAAGCAACGCTGATATTACACTGTAAGTGAGAGCTGCGTGACGAAGCAAGAACTGGCAATTAAGAATACTCTCCTGAGTGAATAGTTTCTGTCTATATAGACCTATAGGATAAATAATTTGTTCCTAACTACAGCTAATAAGATAGCTTTGTTCAGTGTTAAAACTGACTGTCCTTCTGACATCTGTTTAGCAAATTTCTGTACAGGAAAACAAACTCTGCCAGAGTTTCTGCCATTTCCCATGTGATTGTCTCAAGGCTTTGAGGAATCTGCTGAGCTTGGTGTTGCTTTCACAGCATGGGGATCGGATTCCCTAGTATTAGTATACTAAAAAGAGTCAGGGATCCAGTGCTGTCCCACAATAGTAAATGCTGATTAATTTTTAGCATGCTGCCTGGCATGTTTCTGGCCCACACCAAGTAGCATTTTCCCAGGCAGTGCCCAGGCACAGCTGAAGGGATAGCGTGTGCCAGGGACCACTGCCAAGAGGAAGTTACTCTGTTTTGGAAGAAGAATATGCTTTAGCTGTGAGCCAGTCCATGCTGCTTGTCCTGAGAAGCAGAAAAGAGGGTTTAGTCTCTTTTATTTACTGGTATAGGAATGACCTTTGAGTGCTATAAAAATAAAACTTACTGGGTATTAGCAACTGGACTGATGAGACCAAACACTATGCTAATAGCTTGACCCGAACTCCATTAAATCTTGTAACTTGTCCTTGATAAAGAAACCATTAATGCTTACTTGAGGACATGTTCACCCACTGGATTTGTTTTAGCAGCCTATTTACTAGGGGAAGGAAGGAAAAAGTGGATGAAAGCTTTAACAAGCAAAAAGACTTACGCAATCTGTCCTGGTGCAACCATTGAGCATTTAGCATTTTTATGGCAGGTATTATTTGTTTCACAGATGTCCATCATACTGCATCCTTTCTCAGGTACAAAGTTTGTGTAATGCTCTTTGCATTCACAGTGAGACTAAATCAGAAGGATAGGAGAGGGGAGAGGAAAAATTAGACAAGCACAAATTTTGGATTTCAGTATACTTTCTGGAACTAAGTTCTATAGACAGTGAGCTTCCAAAGCCTTAGTCAGCTGTTGAATTCAAATTCAAGCATAAAGCTTATCCATATTTATACAACTCTCTTCTAGGTTTTATCCGCTCCAGAAAACTACTGACTCAGATAAATTTTGTTCAGATAATGCCCTTTAGATTAACTTCTGTGAATAGACAACATTTGAAATCTGTGTGGGTAGGTCAAATTATTTAGCTCTGTTCCCACAGTCCTCTGCCTCCAAAAATGTGTGCCAAGGCATATTAGTAACAAGTGAGGTTTATCAGCACTTGTATAAACGTGAACTGCAGGACGACCTGGATGACTGACCCCTTTTTCAGCTCTTCAGGCTGTCCAGACAAAACAGGCATGGTCTTATGAAGTCTCACTTTCTGAGTGGTAGGAGTTTCACACACAGTGTGAACTGAGCCAGTTCCCTACAGCATGAATAACATGCAGCATTGATATGTTACCTTTCATTGGTAGTCCTCAAAGACTCAGATTACTTTCCTAAATACGTTGATTTAGGCATTTATCTGCGATACCTGTGTAAGAATCCTACTGGTCCTACAAGCCCCATGTGGTCAGAGAGAGAAAATTTAACTGAGAGAAGCTTCATTTCAGTGTCTTCATTTTGGGGAGGCAAATCTGAGCCAAAATATTCTAGGAAGAAGAACTCATGGCTTCTTTTCAGAGAGAAAGCATTACTCCTTCCTGTAATGGTTTGAAACCTGCTGCCCCTGGTGGGTGGAGATCTGAAACCCTAAACCAGGTACAAGCCTGAATGAAAGGGGCGTACACCTGTCCTATTCCCACTCCCCTTTTCCTGTCTTCGGGACTTCCTGCCAAGGTCTATAAAAGGGGCGAGGAAGGCACGCACCTCGCTCTTCTTCTTCTCTCTTCCTCTTGCTCCTTTGACCTTGCACCTGGGCACACGCTGCTCTGCTGCTCCCTGTGCTACACGTGGCCGTGGCCATCTTGGAGACCTGGGCCTGATCTACAGACTCTTCCCTGCCTCCATCCACGTCCAAGGATTGTGCATCCAGCTTCAATCCACCTCAATCCAGCGAGATCCAGCACCGGGGAGCCTCAGCATAGCATTTGGGTTTTGTATATTTGGAAGTTTAATCTTCCTTGCCTTGTTGTTCCTACAACCCCCCTTCCCTGTTAAACCCCTACCCTTCTTCCTTTCTGTACCCTGTTAAACCCCTTCCCTTCTTCCTTTCTGATCCCTATTAAATAATATATTTCATTTTGTTAATCTTCAATTTGGTGCAAGGTTTTCATTACCCCTGCCTTCCTTATTTACCTCTCTACCTGGGAAACTGAGGGATAAGGGAGGTGGGACACAGTTCTGCCTTCTAACCGGGACAGAACACTTCCTAAGCAATTGACATAGGAAATGTATGCAGCGCCCATTCAGCACTAACCTTTCCTGGACCATCATATATGCAAACAGTAGACTCCATTGGGCAGTTCCCATATGTTGCTTGGCAAGGGTCAATGGGTAAGCAGACCTGACCGTCCCCTCTGTAGCCTTCTCGACAGGTGCATTTATGCTGATTTGGTCCGAGGTAAATGCAGTCAGCATTAGGATCACAGACCTTTTTGAAGCACGGGTTGATAGCTTGTGAAAAAAGAAGTAAATGATTTATTCTCCACAGTTCTGAAAGAAGACAAGGATTTGCCAGAGCACCTTCATGCCAAACAAACACCGTGTAGACTAAGCTTCTCATAACAACCAAGACCTAAAGTATTGTGGAGGCATCAAGACAGGAGGGAGGAATGTGTTTATACTAACATAGCAACCAACTGTTTGCTTTTGAACAGAAATGAAGTCTTAACTTCGCAAATTGAGTTATAAACAGATTAAAGCATGTAATGTCCTCATTATAATATCACAACTATTTCCTTGTTTTCTGGTGGATTTTAACTAGAGAAGGTCAGGTAGGCAATGCAAGATCTGTACAAGATTTAAGCTTGTGTTAGATCAGTTAGAAAATATTTCTTAATACAATAGGCCTTTGCTGTTTTCTTTCCTGTAATGAAACAATATAATGTCATCCATTCAACTATGTAGGAAACTGGCCAGCAAGCACTTCAGCTGAGTCTTCCACATTGCTGTAGTTTCGGGACTGAACTGGAAGCTCACTAGTTATTTCCATAGGTTTTTTTTTTTGTTTTTTTAGGCAATGATATTTTTTATTCTTGTTCAAAATCCATCAGTGCTTGAAGAGCATCTCCTCACACCTTTATGTCCAGCTTAGGATATGGTCAAGCACACATTGTAGCTAAGAGGTGGAAGGCCCCAGACTCACCTGTCTTCCCCTCTCTTTCTTCCTTTCTTCCTCCTCAGCTGGGACTGAGAGAGGTGGCAATTTTTGCCACCTCTTTGCTCTTTCAAGCCTTCTCTTCTGTTCCAGTGTGAAATCATGCACACACACGTATTCATATCATCAAATCAACAATAAACAGTGCCACTCCAAGCTGAGTGTAGGACAGCCACTGCTATCCTCGCTTACATACTTAGTTGTGCTGGAGCTACTTCATCTGTGCTTCCCAGCCAGTCAAATATAGAAGATGTTAGCTTAAGCCACAGATGACCCTAGTATCTAAACGCACTGGGACAGAATGCACTGGGAAGCCTGCAATATTCATGCAGGCTGCATCAGTATAAACCCTGAGAGGAAGGGATACTAGCACCCTCCTCCTCTGCTGGTTGCTGCAATTTCTTTATGTCTTGCTTGTCTGTGCTGCCTTCTAGAAGAACCTCACATTCCCTGTGGAGTGTCTTCCTCTTGGATGATGTTTAAGCCTATTCAGTGCAGATGACACCATAGTTAGGACCAAGAGGATGGAATATAAATATTCCTGGACAGGAAAGAAGTATTGCATTTGTGGCCTGATCCAAGCCAACATTTACTAAACAGTGCTTCCAGCATCAGATACAGCCATTTTCTTCATTGTAATTGGTCTAGAAGGAAGAGCTGATGCTGTAAGATGCAGTGTAAGGAGAGGAAAGAAAATCTGGACTCTTATAAGACAATTCATTTAAGCATTCAATGGCAAGTTGAGGATTCTCTAGAGATAACTTTAAGGTAGATTTTTACCTCTAGCTGGGATATTTTTAGCTCTTTTTAATGAAAAATAGGAAAGCTAAAATGAGTTTTACTTGTCTGTAGTGTTTATGCTTAGTGATGACGCTGAGCCACCACATGATGGATATTCGAAAAATATAAGCCTGTGGTTGCTGTTGTTGATTTTTATGGAAGGAAACTATGAGGCTGAACTTCAGCAAGAAGAGGGATATGATAGAAGTGGATTTGTAAGCACTGATGATCCAGTATCCACACTGTGTATTTTAAGGGGGTTTACTAGCTGTATTCTGGTTGCATGGACTGAAGCTTATTAACCATTGGACTAACATGCTTCTGAAGCACATTTTAGGGTTTAGTTTCATACTGAAAGAATCTAGTTTGTGCACATAAGACTTTGGGATATGAACCAAAGAACGGTTAGATGGTGAGGTCTGGTTCAGAAGCACACTCAATATCTGAACTATGATACTATTGTTGATGTATACAAAGAATTTGGTGGACATGAAAATTACTCACGTTCACACTGTGTACCATCCCCATGGTAGCTAGGAAGGCACTTGCATTGCAGTTGCCTTCCATCCTTGCCTGAGGCAGCACATCTGGAGTTTGCAGGGCACCGCAAGGCCTCGCATTCTGCTATCGCTGAGGGACAGAGAGCAACAGGTTAAACTGTGTCTGCACGTTGTGCCAGGAGGCATTGTCTTCTGCACTATACTAGTTCAAAGTACGCCTGATCTAGGGGCCATCTATCCCATTGCTGTCACCATTTTCCTGGCAACTGAAGTGGTGATGATGGTTATGGAAGCTCACGCGTAGGGTTTGAGGTTCAGTGTACATTTGGTTGCTCTAGAGTGACTAACCCGAGACTAGTTTTACATTTGTCCTTACCAATTTGAACTGTATTAGAGCTGTTGAATATATCTTATACAGAAGACAATATACTTACGCTGATCACACCTGAGCCCTTTATAGCCAGACAAGCAAGTGCATCTTCCATCCCCTGTAATTCCACTGTTGCATACTCCATGAACACAGTCACAAACTATATGGAGAGATGGATTTGATTTACTGAATAATAATGGTGGGTGGAAAGACATCATTAGTAGTTATCCATAGCAAATAGTGCCCTGGCCAACAACTTTGGCCAGACCAAGCTTTGACCTGAGTTCCTGAATTTATAGGCTTCCATAATGAGAAGATCAATGTTCACAGTTGCATACATCAGTAAATAACATACTGATCTTTGCAGGCTGCTGATAGCCTGGGGCTTGAAAATCTTCAGGATGCACACTATAAACACCAAACTGACTGGTTGCTAATATGATAAAACTCATAAGATTTGACATACAGGCTTGAGCCCAAATTGAATATAGTGTGTAACACCGGCTATTTTTATAAATGTTAACAAATTGCTCTTTTAAAAAAAATCCTGTTTGTCTCTTTCAAACACCCCCAGAAGAGATTAATTTGTTGACATTTTTCTCTCCCTACACAGAATGTATTTAGTTAAAAGGCTAATTAATCACTGTGTAGGTCTCATTTTTTTTTCTGGTCCTGTTCCTATACTCTGGCCTTTCTAGTCATAAACCTTGTGACCTTATGAACACAAGATGCCACATTCAGAGTCCGGGCAACTATGAGTCCTTTTTATAAGTGTTTTTTGAATCCTTAAGCACACTTCAAAAGCTTTATTGTCATAATTGTTTCACTTATGGTACTGATGCTTTTTGAAAAGGTCCTTTACAGTTACATTTGGAAAAGCATCTAAGATGTACAGAGTTGTATTGCTGACTCTGTGTGTAAGCTGCAGTGATGTAGTGTATTTTCCACCCTTTACAAACATTTCCTGTGTTCATGCAAATCACCTACACTAATTAATTAGTAACATTCTACATATGTTAGTAGTCTTAGTATAAAACACATCAATGTCCAAGGCATTGCTGAAAAGCTGTTAGTTACAAACGCACAATATTTATATGTGCTTAGAAAACTTGGAGGAGCTCAAATATCTGAAAGCTGAAGTGTAAAACATTGCTTAAATTAATATGCAGTTGAGTCCTCTGGTAGCTTCTTGGAAAATAATTACATTTACAATATTAAATTCATTCAAGTACCCTATTTTCATGAAAATGTTGGCTGAATTATGTTTCTGTGTACCAATACTGGCATCCAGTGGACAGCTGGTGGAAAAAGGGCCTTTGACTGAGCAATGGTGTAGGATTAGTGTAGAAAGGCCAACACAGGTTATTTAAATTAAGAACATTTGTGACTCCTTTTAGATGTAACATTATGTAGATTGAGGGAACCCAAACAGTTTTACTTTGAGGTAAACTGTTACCACTTTAAGAAAGAGATGGTTTTTAATACTTTTTTTTTCGTGCAGTTTTCTGGTTTGTTGGTTTAATGCTCAGTAGGGGTCAGGAAGGTAAACAAAATAGTAGAAATCAGTAAGAAGCAGGCAAAACTGGAAAATCTTATACAAATATATACACTTGTGATATGTGTATACATTTTAAATAGTGAACATAGTTCTGATCCTTCTCTCAATGTCCCACTTCTGCTAATACAAGTATGGCCAACCAATGAAATTTTCTACCAGTGCAAACCCAAAACTTAAACCAAACCCATGCTTTTTCACACTTTTGACTGAATTATGGATCTCCCTGACACAAAATACTGTGGAGAGCAAAAGCAATTTTGGCTCAGAAACAAGGTAGATAGTTTGTGGAGCATAGATTCAGGAGGAGCCTTCGAACACTACAATTTGAATGCAATCTCTGCTTGCTTCTACTTTTTCCCTAGATATCAACTAGTTGTTTCCAATATGGGATTCTAGGCTAAAAGGACTTTTGGCTTGATTCAAAATGGCTTTTTCTTGGGGTGAGATATACTGATTTAAATACCACATGAGTATTTCATGGTCCAGTTTGTAGATGTATTTGAAAACCATACCAAAACACTGTAAGCGACTATAAATTATGCACTTCTCATGTTCCCATCCAATATTTTGAGTACCATAACAGCCTCCTGTATTTAGATCAAATAAATGCAAATCTACAGCTTGGAGTGAAAAGTGGATAAACAGTAATTGTCTAACAGGGCGGCATACCTGCAGGAACACACTAATGATCCTAATCCCTAATTTATTTGACTGTTGGCTAGAACAAAGATATCCAAGACTAGGTGAAGGTATTTTTGTAGCACTATGCTGAGAGTGTTGCCCATAGAGTCCTGAGTTGAATCCAGCCTCACTGTGAATAAGGAACTGAGCAGCTGCCTGTTTTCTGTCCAGCCTCACTGTGAGTATGGAATTGAGCAGCTGTCTTTTTTCTTTCCCTGCTGTGCTCCCTGAAGCAGACAGCAGCTCCTGATGGGAAACACTTAGGCCCTCTACCATTTCACTGTGATTACTTAGTATCTGAATAAAACTTTCACTCACCTTCTTTTCTCCTCTTCAACAAAGAAAGCTCAAACTTACCCGATGTGCAGTAAGGGCCAAATATATTATCTTCAGCACATTTTTCACAGGCTGTCCCACCAAACCCTTTCTGTGAATTACAGAATGGAAATCAAAACTTAATTTCTCATCTATCTCTATACAGATAGATATATACTTAGCAGCCTGAAAATAGCATCTTTAGCTGCCAAAAGAAAATAACATGAAAAATGCAATCAGCAAATCAGAAATGACTACTGCAATCTAACAAACATTGTCTTTTTAATAACTTTCTCCCCTCTCTTTGCCTTTTTTAAAAATAATTTTTAGATCTTACACTTCAGATATTTTGAATATCAAGTTAACAATAAAGTACAGTAATCAAGCCCAAGGCCCAAATCATTCTTACAATTGTTAGGTTGTATTTTCTGACTACTTCTTGCTGTCTTTTTTTTTTGCATGTTCCTAGAAGTGGTTTTGATGTAATACAAAAATTAACCAGCAGAGGGGAAGGTAGAAAAGAGGAACCTGACTGTATTTATCTATCTATCTATCTATCTATCTATCTATCTATCTATCTATTTATTTTTAAAACCTTTTTGGCTGAAGTTATTAAGCACTACACTTTGTACTCCCAGCAAAGGAACACTGTGTTGAGAGTATAGTCCCAAGTATAAATACTTTCTAATTAGGGCAAAAATTCATATGGTACAGCATACTCTAAAAGAGGAACTCAAGATGCCTGTTTCAGGAAGGCAAGATGCAAGAGCTTATATAATTTCACCCAAACGTGTTCTAGTCTGTAGAAATAATAATGTGAAGATTAATGTGAATCAAGTGAAAAAATGTACTCCAAACAGATTATCTCTGTTATTTATGAAATACTTTCCTTTACTGTATTTGTACAATATAGTACATGCCATTTCTTAGCAGAGCTTTTATAGTGTTTTTGTATATGTATAAAGCATGTGTATAACTATGTATAGTTATAGTTTTGTTTTTCATTTGAAAGAAAGGACCTACCTGACAAGTGCATGTTCCATCCCCGTTTATGCCCTGGGAGCAGTGACCTCTCCTGTTGCATGGTGATGCAGCTCCTCCAGGACAAGCTAGAAAAGAAAACATTTAAGCCATCAAACAGCTCACTCTGACCCTTATCTTCCCCTTGCACATTAGGGGTGACGACTTTGAAAGGCTGCAGGTTTTGGAGCTAGACAGGGACCTTGAGTGATGGTTGCTGTCTTGCAGCTGTCCAAATCATGAGGAGACCATCACCCTCTCTAGTCTGGGATATTAAGCAAGTGACTGTAATCAAAAGATTGCACAAAAAATAGTTTTCTCATTCTAAAGTATCATATTGATTTTGCCCCTGCTGATCCACCTCTATCTGCAGAGACTCTAAACTGTTAGCTTTTTTGATAAATGCAGAGTTCCCGTGACAACTTCTTCTGTATATTAATAAAACTCTGATTGAAAAGTTGCTGCCAGAATTATATTTGGTGCTAAGTTGAAATTTAAATGAGCCTTTTTCTTTTCTCCACAAGTTGCATTTGCTTTATCTGGGAAGATTTCCCTTTTCCTCACCACATCCAATAGGACTGTGATATTAGATTCAAATGATCTTGGAAATTGTGAAATTTCGGTATCTCGTAAGCCACTCTGCCCAATGAGCTGTGGTCACTAGTAAAACTCGTGTGCCAAAATTGTACTATGCTCTTCAGGTCCTCTGGTGCTAAACCCATGGTTACAGGCAGGGATATATGAGGTGAGACCGAGTCTGAACAAAAACCTCAGCCAGCAGAAGAGGATAAGAAACAATGACTCTATTTCCAAATCAAAACATTTTAAATTTTGTCTTAAATTTTTCATTATTCAAATTTTTACTGAAAAGTTGCCTACAGGTACAGTAATTTTTAGTTAGATTATTCTGCCAGGTTTTTCCGCTTGTAGAGATACCCTAATTTTTTATAGTTGTGCAGCCTCTCCATGGAAATGATTTATTAACTCCTTTCCATAAGCCCTTCCTGCCTGTAATTAGAGTTCCCATTATGGACCATAATCCTGATGCAGGTGGTATTTAAATGTATCAAGCTGCTACTGCACTCAGAGGTTCTCTACTGTACCTTACTGGTAGATTTATTGCTTTTAGCCTCAGTTTATTCTGTGTGGGTAGAGATGGGCAGCATTGGATTTATGCTCCCACTGAGTAACTTAATCCTGATTTAGACTGTTTAAGTGACATTTTCATGGAAATTAATTTGATTTGGACAGAGCAATGAGCAAGTAAGTGGATGTGTATGTGTATACACCTAATTTTACTGAAGGCTTTGGCTTTATACCTGTCTGATGCTGTTTCTTAATTTATTCTTTATTGATGAGTCTGTGAGGTTTTTTGTAGTGAGATTCTCAGGAAAAAAAACAATAGATTTAAAGATGAAAGTTTTAGTGCAGTTTATCTCATGCTGAAATAAAAAGATGTAGTAAGAATTGAGATGAAATAACCAGAAATGAGGTAAAATAAAAAACACATATACTTTAATCTTTAAAGTAACTTTAGTGAATCTTGTTTTCTGGCTACTTTGTGATGGCTAAGTTTCACCTTTACAACTGACAGAGATGCAAACTGTTTAATATTTGCTCTGAAAGGAGACAATTCTACCTACACTGATGCTTTTACTGAATGTGTAAAGATAGAGAAAATTCAGAGTTTATGGTATAATTTCTAGGAAAAGATACTTTAAAATTGCTGAAAAAAGAGTTTTGTTTTTTTCCCCCCCTTTTTTTTTTTTTTTTTTTTTTTTTTTTGGCATTCATTACAGTTCCCCTTGTCTTCACTATTCCTGTCTCTTCTTTTGATACCACCACCAAAGGACAGCTTTTTCAGAAGTTTAGCAAATTACCATATTGTTGTAATTTGTCTTCCTAACCAGCACTTCCCCCTGGTCAGCAGAACTGCAGGAGGCAGTTCTGGGACATGGGCACAGTCACCTGCTGCCATCCCAGTGCTGGGGAGAAGTGAGAACTTTGCTTTTGTTGAGAATGTTTTTTGAAAAGAAGTGAGAAACAGGTGCTTCTGCTTAGCTCTTACAGCTGTCAGAGTACGAAGGCTAAATCTTTATATTTAGGCTAAAAGAGCTTAAAGCTATCAGATTTTATTTATTTATTTATTTTGGTCATAGACTTTAATTCAGCACTTTCCAAGTGTTTTCAAGTGCAGGCTCATGATGACTTCTCTTTGCCTGATTCCCTGCAGGCTGAAGCAGTGGCTAAAACTTGTAAAGATGTATTTTGAACCACATAATTTGACATTGTGTGTTTCACTGTGTGCTATCATTTAAGGAAGTCAGAGTGCTATTAAAGGCCTCATTTTGTCATCATCATCAGATGCTAAATGTGAAGTAAACCCAGTCAGGGATTTTTCTCTGGCCTCAGGAAGGACCGGCTTTCCTCCAAGCATTCCAAGGCATGCCATATATTCTTAGAGAGATTGAGATAATAGAAAGAGCTATTTTCTTCCTCCAGATGACAACAGAAACAATGCTGAGACCTTGATTCTTTGCTTCTTGGGGCCACAAAGTTTGTCAAAAGGAAGAGGGTTTTCATTGCCTCTGCAGACTCCTGCATGGTACAGGCAGGACTCAGGGGCAGCAAGGTCTACCCCTCTCTAGAAATACTGATGCCCCTTGTGCTGCCTCCCAGAGCACCCTGAAGTATGGGATAACAATCACATCTCTGTTGCCGTCCTGCTAAGAGGCACTTAGGCTGCATTTGCTGGAAAAATGTTAAATCATCGTGTAGGTGGTTATCTTCAGTAGACAGGAATACACATTACATACCAAGCTATTCACCTCTACTTCGCTATAGAAGTAGCTGAAAGTTGGATTTTGACGATTTTGCTTGAGTAGAGAAATATTTAAGTCATAGCCTGAGCCATGCTGAAATAACTCTCTTATCTATTTTGTGGACAAAAGGACTTCACAGACATTGAACCAGACCTTGACCCTGCTAACTAGAGGAGGAAATATTCTTTTGGGGCAGGGACATTTCCTCTGTGCTTTGATGCCCACTTCAGTACCCTGAGATTTGATGCACTTGTGGAGATGCTGAAATGCTTTTCCTGAGGAAGTGGCAATGGGAGGAGAGGCACTACTGATTACCCTTACTTCAGTAATGGCCTTTAGCATTCACTGGATGTTCAAAAACCTTGGAGGGAAAAACTGTTTCAAGTTGAGTCGAAAGAAAAGACCCTTTTTGCATCAGAAAGTAAATAATTAATGAGATCTGGAAATGCAGAGTTAGATGAGGATATTTTTGACCTTAAGTGAAACATTTAAATTTGTGGCTTGAAAATTTTAGATTTTAAAATCCATTGTGGAGATATTCTCAAATGAAAAGGCATGGAGTCAAATGATTTCTTTTGAAGCTCTCAAGCCCAAGTGATTTCCCTGAGGTTTTTAAATTTTTCTATAAATTTTTGTTTTCAAATGAAACTTTGAATATGTTTTCCTCCAAATCTAAGTTTTGGCTGAAACCTGCTCTCTATTTCTACTTCTATAATAAGTGCTGAAGAGCATACTTCTCATGGCAATAGTTTCTGAAAAAAAGAAAACCCACTGACTTACTTCCACTCAAATCCTACCAAAAGAAAAAGAAAAAAAGAGCTTACCCAAGCAGTCTGGGCCCCAGTGCCCCTTGCAGCACTCAGGTTGTTCAAATTCCTTCGTACAATGATGCCGACATCCCAGAAAAGAAAGTGTGTGTGTTTTGATTTCTAGATAATACCTGTGGAAAAGAAGTTTTAACAATTGCTTTGTTTTAAGAATTGCTTTAAAGTACCAAAAAGCCTCCTATGGGGAAAAATTAAATTCTTACGCTCCTATTCTCCTTTCAGTGTCATACGAGTATTTTAAATTTAGTTGTATTGATCTGTTTTTTTTCCTTTGTTAAAACACATATTGCACATCAAGGTCTATAAAGATCCTTGGAACTGTTCCTTTTGCACGGCATTTTTTTTTTTTTTTCATTTATGCAACCTAAACACAACAGTTTTTTCTAAGTTTTGATTTGAAGTAGTATTTTAAAAATTATATAATATGAAGGGTCATTAAATGCTGTAAGTAAGCTCAACCCAGTTACATTTTCCCTAAAATACTTTTTTTTCATTTTTTTTTTTTTTTTTAAATCTGAAAGGCAAGATTTCAAATTTGTTTTGAGGTATTTGTTCCTGCCTTTCACCTCCTACACCTCCCCAGTCTGGCAGTTTGAAAAATCTGGGGTTTATATGATAATATGTGGTATGAATGATACACAAATGCAATTTATATGATAATATATGAATAATACGATATTTATGTATAATTAATAACAAGTATGCAAAATAAAGTGGTTTTATAACATTTAATATTATTTATAACAAGTGTTTCAGATTTTTTGATATCACTCAAAAGAAAATCTGATAGGCCATTGACAGCAATGTTTATTTTCCTCATACCATTTAACTTTTACTGATTAACTTTAGACTTGGAGTACTCTGAAGCTTAACTTCTGGAGTTGGTGAAGGCATTTGTAAATATTCATTAATAAAATTGCATAGAATAGAACATCTGTAATATGAGTTAACATTTTCTAATTTGTGAAGAGCATTATTCACAGGGAAAAGCTCTGGCAGAAGAGATACCTGCAGTCTGGTATCCCAGTCCCATTGGTAATTTTGGTGTAACCAGCAGGGCACCGGGTATTGAAGTTTAAAGAACATGGTACACATTCAGTTTTCATTCGAATGAGCAGCTTTTGATCACATTGCTTCTTCATCTGTAATAAGAGAAGATTAATTAAAAAGATGGAAAAAGTTCTGAGTTGGCTTAGCTCTGCCTTCAGTGGCATTGCTGAAAAGTGGCAAATTTAACTCAGCTTTGTCTCATAGCCACAATCCCTACCCATTTCATCAGGAGCTCCATGCTCTGGAGTTAAACAAGGTAACAGACCACATATTAGATCATTGCAGTAGTCTTGTCTGCACAAAATATGTCCATCCACTGCAGGATAAAGACTTTTATGTGTTGTATTTCTCCTAGGAATCTTTACTGACAAATGCTAAGTTCAGCAGAGTTAAAAGCCAGGTTACTGAGAGAATTTCAGCCTATGGAATGTTAGTTCTGAAGTTGTCTTGCAAACCCCACAGTATGATGGAGGAAGACAAGTGCCAGCAAGTGCATTCAGTGGAAAAGCTCAGCATAAGGGGTGGATAAAGTTGCTTGTATCTCTGCACACAGAGCACAGCATAAACCTCTGTTCCTCTCAGACGCAGGTTTCATATTGTCACCACTACTGTACTGAACTAAAGGACTATGGCTCATATTTTCAAATTGGCATAAAAGAACCATGTGTAGCTTTGCATCCAACTCTGGTAGAAGCTGACCCCACCAGAGTACCCAGAGAAGAGCAGCCTCCTCGTTTTTTTTCATTAGAGAAATCCATGGAAGGAACAAGTCCAGCTTGGGAAACATGGCTGTAGTCCTCCAGCTCAAATGCCAAGGGCTCAGGCCCTTTGCTGTGGAGGTCCCATTTTCAAGAATGCAAATCTGATAAATTATTTGAGAAGGTGGCAAAAAGGAGAAAAGGCTTAGAGTATTGTCACAGTGGTGGCTTTGCATTTTGTGACTGTAGAAATCATAGATTTAAAAATGTTTAGATACCAAAAATAGTGTCTGTTTCCTAGTACTAAAACAGCCAACCGATTTTAAAGCAAAAAGTCTTTGCTGGACTCCATCAAATGCTGACTTCATCATCTTTCTTCCTGGTGAGTATTTGTAGAAATAAGTTTATAATTCACAAATCACAGAATGGTAGGGGCTGGAAAAATGGTGAGAAATAATCTAATGCACAATACAGTCACTAAAACCCAACAAAAAGTAGTAAGTGAAATCATTCTTGTAGAGAACATACTGTGTAGTGCTCAATTTTCTGTTCCAATATAACCATTTTTCCACTGTTCTCTATGTATGGACCTATTTAGGTGGTCTTAACTCACCTAAGCAATATTGGCCATGAGAGACTTCCTATCTGACACAATAGCATTGAAATTAACTCTCTGAATAGGATTTCAGTGAAACAGTTCAGTAGTCAATTAGGATAATATTTGAATCATTACCAGGCCAATGTGAGGAAATGCTTAATGTTTATCCTGAAAAGTTGTACTTGCCCACTGTGCATGTAAGCGTGTAGAGCAGCATCACCCATTTGAAAATATTTATGTATGTTAATAGCTGTCTGTGGATGTTTTAAGTAGTTTCCCAGATTGTAAACCTGGAAAGACAATTACACCAGAAGAATGTAACACAGGATAATGGAGCTTCTTGCATGAAATTTCATTTGAACAACAAGATCTTCTAGAAAGCATTCACTTGATTTGGAATTGGTCAGTTGTGGAGAAACAAATTAATATGTTGCTTCTGTCATAATTTCTCTGTAATGGTTTTGCATCAGTCTCCAGATATTTCTCTTTCCACAACAGGTAGGAATCAGTTCTGTCACAGAGTTTACTCTTCCTTTCCTGTGAATGCTTACAGTCTGAGATCAAAGTACATTTTCTTTGGGCACTTAAATAGCATTTCTTGAATTCCCTGCTATGACTCCTGTTTCCCAGTTCTTGGGCCATCCCCCTGCTTTCCTTCAAAGCTTGCCTAGTGTGCTGATAACCCACATGGATGGGTAGCATCAGATGTTGGGAATCAGATGTTTGCCTGTCTGTGTGCAAAAATGGGGCCTGCACGCTCCCTCTGAAAGGTCAGGTTTTCTACATGTGCCACAGCCTGGTAGTCCTGGATGAAGCCCTCACACCAGGAGTTTCACCCCTTGTTAGTCATTCTTCCTTCAATATTTGTGATACCAGCAGATATCAGTAGTGAGGATTGTGAGGCTGTATCACAGATCCTTGTAAGGAGATTAAGTTTCATGAGCTCTAAGGGACTCCAGTTAGTAGTTATCACCCAGTTATAAGTACTTTGCAACATCTACTTAGCTGTCAAATTTCAGTCTTTATAAATGTGGTATTGAAATCTGGTTTGGGTAACATTTGAGTATTTGGGTAGTGAAATCACTCACAATTGTGAAGATGCATTAAATAAAGACCTTTCTCCAGATATAGGTGTAATGTGGATACAGCTTGATCAGACACTTCGCAAAGCAGTGGGGACCAGTGCCAGGCTGGGACAATTGAGCAGCCTCCCTGCCCTCTCAGCAGAGCCTGGCACTGATGGTACACTGAACTGACCTTGTGTTTTGGGCTTCAGATCTAGGGTGACTCTCACAAACTCAAGCCAGAACATCTCAGCACCTTGCTTTCCATCCAAAGCCACCTCACGAGGCACCAACATGAAGAAGCTTGAATGCTTCAAGCCTTTCAAAACCCTGGTGCTCAACAACCTTAACAGCCTGTCCTTAATGAGAGATGACTCATGCACCAGAGTAAGAACCAACACAGTACAAACATGCAGTCTGGATGCCTTAACTCCTGTGAGCATTTCCACTAAGTGAAATCAGTACTGTTAATGTTGAAGAATCATAAACTCAGAGAGTTGGCTGATTTTTTTGAGTCTTTAACCAAGTAAGCTACTGAAGCCCTGCTCCTTACAGTTGCTCAGGGTAAGCTGTTAAGAGTCTGAGGGTGAATAAACTGCTGGGCTTGTAGGATATTCAGGTTCAGAAGTGAAAAAGCTGTTGGTAGGAGTTGTTGAAATTATCTTAATGCCGAAGTTGCTATTGAAAAGACACCGTGCAAAAATTTCATTTTTGGAACAAGAAAATTCAAAGATATTTTGAAAAGGTAAAATCTAAATAAAAATACATAATACCCTTTCCTTTCTACCAGTTATAAAATATTTTTTTTTTTTTTAGAATGGTAAGGTTATTTCCACTATCTCCCATTTCCTCATTTTCCCCTTTTGCTGTTAGGGAAAATGAAAGGGG
Organism: Merops nubicus; assembly: GCF_000691845.1. Classification (NCBI taxonomy): domain Eukaryota; kingdom Metazoa; phylum Chordata; class Aves; order Coraciiformes; family Meropidae; genus Merops; species Merops nubicus. The sequence continues at coordinate 30,621 of NW_008589766.1, forward strand.
ATTTGTTAGTGGCTCTTTCTTTTTGGAGACAGAACAAGTTTAACACATTTCCCAGCACCTGTTTGTACTTTTCAAAGTCTTTTTACATTTAAAAACCCCAACCAATCAAGCAAACAAACACACACAGCTAAGTGGCTTCCTTCTCCCCCCCCCCCCCTTCTCCCTGTCGTTGGGAGGCAGTTGAAATGAGTCAATATCTCACTGTTGAACTCCTGGTTCAGATTTGTAGCCCAAGTCTTTCTGCCTTTCTGTGAAGGTGGCAAAACCAGATTTTGTGAAATTTCACAGTTCCACGGGACTTGTAATGACAGATGCACCACTTCCCCTGAAGTCTACAAACCTTTTACTTACATCAGTAACTTTGTACAATTACTTCCAATAGCTCAATTCCTTAGAATTTCCCCAGACCCGAGGAAGTAAGCTTTTCCTCCTTGTGGTTCATAGAGTTGTTAATTTTCACTATGGAAAAATTTCTGTTTTCTTATGACTTATCAGAAATTCTAACGGTTTTCTTTTGTTGCTTTTGATGAGTGTGTTGACTAGTCTTTTGCCACATTTGTCATTTTTAAGAGACTTTTCCAGTGTACTCATGACATATCCTTTGAGCCAAATTCTCATGTGGAATAAACAGACACATTTCTGTCATTTCAGAGGGCTGAATTACAGAGCTTTTAGTTTATAATTCAGTGTCATATGCATCAGTAACTGTTAAAGCAGGTTGTTCTAGAAGATGCAGTATCTGATAACTATTCTGTCTACAACAGCGAAATAACCCCCAGCCCTATAGTTGAATACAGACATATAATAGTTCATTACTTAAATAAAAAGCTGCTTCTTACCTCATCTGGGACTTGTGATGTCAAGCACAGTTTCACTGCAGCCAAAAAAGTCAAGAAGAGTAAAACTAGATTTTTTTCCATTGTGAAGAACTTGGTTTTTTTCCTTCAGAGGCCTCTAGACATGAGAACTAAAATTCTGACAGAAAGTGATGGGTTTTTATTAAGTGCTATTTCTTCTTCATTCTTAGGCAAATAGTTTAAGAGGAATCCTGTCTTCCTGAAGGAAAATGAGTGAAGGATACAGCATGGGGAGCTTGCCTGCAGGCAGGAAGAATTCCAAAATGCAGGGTATTTGCCAAAAGTTTTCACTGCGAAGCTGAATAAACCCTTCCTAACTGAATGACAGGATATCCTGATGGGGCTTTCTGTTCATTTATCCCTCTCTCTGACGCTGTTGACAGTACAAAACCAAGGACACTGAACTGTTATGACAGAAGATGTTATCTTCTTTTAGGTGGGCATCATTAGGGGACTGGAGTAACTGCTGTGCTTTTTATTGTTACATTTGTTCAACTGATATAAGGTGGACAAAAAGGATCTCTAGAACTTGGCTTATCAACCCTAATAACTTAGAGGGTGGGTCCCCTGAGTATGGTTCTGGGAAAAATGCTATCAACTTTATTTCAGGAGGCCAAAAGAACACGTTCCAGCTTTGGTTAGCTGGATAAAAAGTGGGATTTTTTTTTTTCCTTTTTGCTATTTTTGTTAAACCATTTTGACTCATTTCCTGGCACTAAGCAGGAGAAAATTAACTCATCTAGATTACTTGCATGTGATTAGGAAGGATGAGTAGACAAACATTTTGAGTTGCCAAAAGCAAGACTGTTTCTCTTTCTTCTCAGAGTTGTTCAGTTCTTTTCTAGTACTGCTCTTTGCTGCTGCTCTGATCACTCTTGTAAGGGCAGCCACTCTCATGCCTTAAACACCTAACGATCTGGCTGCCTCCAGTTTGCCAGCTTTGCTTTGAGCCCCTGACATGATCATTTTTTCAGCCATTTGAAGGCACTCCATAAGGGAACTTTAATGCAAAGTTATGCTTTGAACCTGGGTTAAGTTTCTGAAGAGTCCACAGTGGTTGTGAACATAGTGCTTTCTCCCCAAATCCTATTTGTAGTAATGGCTAGATGCTGCTTTCACCTTTGGAACAGAAATGTAACTTTTGATGCAGTTGTAACCTATTAGCCTGAGCTTAGTATCATTTTCCTAAAGAACTCTGTGGTGATACACGTATAACACACAGGCAAATTTATCTGCTTTTGTTATATGCCCTGAACACTGCAGAGTTGCTGGTAGGAGGTGGTGGGGCAAGAGTTTTTACAGTACACTCATCAGATCCTGTTCCTTTTGCCTGTACTATGAGAAAAGTAAATAATTTCTTGATTATGCAGACAAGATAGCAGCCAGGATTGTGGTGTACATGCTGACAGTAGGTATAGCCTTGAGAAGTGCTGTTTCTCTTTACTGAGGTCGAGGCCTTTAATGTTTGGTTTTGCAAACAATCTACAGCCTGGCCTAACAGAAGGAATGGCTCAGGTTTTTCTTCGAAAGAGCAGAATCCCAGTGGATCTCATCTCCTATTTGATGATAGCCCATGGCTGCATCCTGTCTTCCTTGGGATGTTTGGGAGTGAAACTTATCCTCCCTCTTCTGCAGCTGTGCCTTGTTGGAGTGTGGGTAGGGTGACTGTTCAGGCAGGGTCTGTGCTACCTGGACAAAACTTGTTTGTCTGATCCCTGTGTGTGTGATGGCAGGAGCTGACAGATTCTGCAGCAGCTTGAGGCCAGCTAGGTTTCTTGCCTGTTGCCTTTTTAGATAGTTCAGTGATGAAAGGAGCTGTAAATCAAGCATGTCCCTTTCCTGTCCTGTAGACTGAGATAAAAAGCAACACACATCAGCTCTCTTGTTATCTGCTTTTACCTCCCGCATAGGCATTTGTGTAAAGTAAACCATTTTTCCCTTTCCTTCCTCTCACTTCATGCCAGAGTGTGGCCTCCCTGCTTTCCCTGCTCTCGAGGGACTGGCCATGCTTTCTTCATGTTGGTGATGGGGATTTTCCTTGTTCACAGGGGTTAAATACAGACTGTAACAGGCTCTAACTGTAACTCTGCTTGGCCACCTCCTGCTCCACTCTTGGCAGAAACACAGGCTCACATGTTACCTGACACATAGGATGGGGCTCTCTGTGGACTTGGGGAGTGGGAAGGTGGCACCCCGGTGCTGGAAGCAGCCTGTGCAGTGTGGCAGTGTACCTGCTAGCCATCCAGGGAGCTGGCATGCCATCTTGCTCAGGAGGAGGCTTTCTCAGTGGACTGGCCAGTGCCTGAGGTGTTGGGGAGCTACTGGCTGTTGTCCATTGTGGTGTTGAGTGCTGGTGTGCTGTTGGCATGGGCAGGAAGCCCTTTCTGCCAGGTTTTCCCCTTTGCTTTTAGAGATATGGTAGTGGTGGTCTCTGCAGGCTAGGACCAATGTCCTTCCTACTCTTCCCCTGCTGGTGCCTGGGTGAGTGGTCCACACACCTCTGGGATCCCCAGTGGGGAATATCCCCCGTTAATGTGCTACTCTACTCATTGCTGCGTCTGTGCCAGCTTCTGTATTGGCCATCCTCCAGCTCCTACCCTTGGCGTGTTTGTCTCCTGTTCTGTGAATCCAGCCCCCATGTATTTCTGGGACCATCCTCCTCCAGGGTCGTGTTGGCAAGCTATCACATTTTTGTTATCTTGCTGCTTGTACAGCTCAGCTGAGACCTTCATGCTCTTGCATTTCCTACTCTTTTTCCTGGCTTTAGCAGAATGTTTTATTTTAGCTCTTTCTGTGTCCACCAGAGTGGTGGAGAAGTCTTGGATCTCATTGGTTCCTACAAGAAGGAGAAAATTTTGGAAGCCTTATATGTTGAACATCAAAATACAAATGTGTCTGTGGAGTTGGTCCACTTGGATTTTCTAAAAATAACATTGTTACAGGTGAGGAAAGTGAGAGCAAGGAACGTGGGCACAGACATACCTGACATCTCGGATCAGTTTGATATGGAGGAGCCCAGCCAAGCCTCCCTTGGGACATCTCGGCCACTTGGATGCTCCCTGTCTTAGCTGCACTCACTGTTGTACCTCTGGAAACTTCCAGGTTGCAAGTAGCTCTGTGAAAAAAATTAGTAAGAGTCAGTATGTGTGCTGAAATACTGCAGACACCGTATGCTGTTGGATACACCTGTGTACATCACAGCCTTTTTCTGCCCTGCTGTTGCACTCCTAGGCTGGATGCTCCTGCTTTAAGTAGATGTGAGCTAGTTAACTTTTTACTTCTACATGCACCTATCATTCTTTCCAAGCTGCTCCTTCTATTTCTGTGCTGAAAATACCAACCGACCAGAGAAAATGCAATGGTTCATTTATGTAGGGGTTTTTGAAAACAATGTTTTGTGCTACAAATTGTTTCAGTGTTACAATGAGCTAGTTGCTCTTTCTCAGAAAGTTGTCTGGCAGGTGAGGTGAGTTTAAAGGTGAATAAAAACCAGTGGCGATACAGACATGATGGTTGCAGCATGCACCTTCCTCTACACAATTTTGATAACTGCGTTATTTCTTACATTTAAAAAATGAATTAATTATTGACTATGTGACTCGCATTGTATATTTTTCCCCTGAACTTTCCAAATGCGAAGCTCTCTCAACTGGAGATGGATGAACAAAGTATGATGAGCTCTCAGAGATTCATACAAAGCTCAGCCATTTCACAATCATATGACAAAAGCACCATTATAAAGGAAGAAATAAAAAATAAATATGAGCATTTTGAAGCAGAGTACTTGTTGCAGCCTGAACGTTCATGAGCTCTGCATAATAAAACTTGGTACTGCTTTTCTGGTAGGTCCCACCCTACTTAGAGCTCACCTACTTTTCCAGGAGAACAGACTGATTAGTGAAGTCTTACAGGGTGTCAAGGGTAAGGGCAGTCTTGAGCTAAATTTAGTATTCTTACTTAGTAATTTGAAAGTAAACAGCAGAAAATAAATTAATTACTGTTTTTTACTGTATGTGGCTTCCATTTTAGAGCAGATCACAGTGGGAATACTGTTCTGGGGATGTTTGAATATGGTTTGATGCTCCACAAGCCTGAGAAAAGTCACTTTGCTCTTTGTTTGGAAATTGGCTAAACCACCTTGCAGAAGGGTAGGGAAA
>NW_008589766.1:35665-77992 GCF_000691845.1 Merops nubicus
AAGAAACTGTGCTGAGAAGAAGAAAGCTGCTTACAGGGAGGGAGGCTTTGCTTCTGCCAAGAGAAACGTCTGAATGCTAATTGTAGGTGGGAGGAAGGGGGGCACAAACCATCAAGTTGCCTAGGAGGAGGCCTGGGGAAAGGGAGCTGGGGGAATATTTGGGAGATACTGCCTTTGATTAATGCAGACTTAATTGGAACATAACAAAGAGATTAAAAAAAAAGGTTTGGCAAGTTAAATCTTTCCAGTGCCATACATCTGAGGAGGCCAATGGTGGCCTATGGAGAGTCTGAATGGGCAATGTGGAAAATTCTAGGGATGTGTAATTTTATCTGCAGGGTTATGACAGCCATCATTTTGAAACATGGTGACTATCAGAACTAATTAATTCTCCAAGCCCACAGGATGCATTAAGCTAGAGCTGCAGCTGGTATGCTGAGGAATGACGCGCGCCCGGGAGAGGCCATCGCTTTTATCAGTGTTAATGAGGGAGAAGGCACAGACAGCTGATCTAAACCCAAATGTGTTCAAGATGCATACAGCTGATGGCAATGCAGACTGCCAGTCAAGGGGTGGTCTTAGCCATAGATTAGATCCTCGTAGCGGCCTCTTCTGCTTTCTTTCTTTCCCCTCTTTTTTTTTTTTTTTGTTCTCAAAAGGGTCTTTCAGCTGGTGAAATTGTAAACAAAAGGCATTCTAGCTGAGGCTGTGGCAGAGAGGGCTTTGCATGGAGAGTAGTGTACGTGGTGCTTGGACAATCTTATTTACTCCAGATTTTAAGGAGGTATTAGGTGGGGGACCTGTAAGGCTGAGCTTATAGTCAACACCATGCTCTAAAGGGAATGACCACAAAGTCAGGGGCTGCTCTCGGGTTCCTCTGCTGCAGTTTCATGTTGCTTAAAAACATGAAAGTCATGCTCAAGCCATAGGTAAGGCCCTGTGCCCTGCAGGTGCAGTAGGATACAGGACTTATTTATAAGTTCCCAATTTGTGGGAAGCATTTCCCATGTTCAGCTGTAAGACATTCAGGCCAAGATGTACAGGAGGATAAAGCTACAGAGCTCCTAGGTGGCAATGCCATGGGGGTGAAGGAAAGGACTTAGTAACCTGGAGCTGGAACTGGAAGTGTGGGTGGCATGAAGGGATATTAAAACCATCTTTGTGTCCCTGTCTTTGCTCTGCGTCTCCTACATTGCAGTTTTTGATAGACCTTGCATAGAGTCTGGTCTCATGTTACTGCCAGCTAACAGCATGATAAATGCAAAAGGTACTACCCTGGTACATAATCTTGATTTTTTTGAACACTGTGACTCTTCCTGGTGATATAACACTCTTTGGAATCATTAAATCTCATCTTTAGTGGTATATAAATATAACACATATTCCTTGCACAGATTTGGAATAAAATGAATCACCGTTATGAGCTGCTGGATAAATATAACAAAATAAACTTCTAGTTTGAATTAACATCTGCCTGTTTATGTAATGTCAGCAAGTAAGAAGCTTCAGCTTTAAGATGCAATCAAAAGATATTGGAAACTAGGAAAAAATGATGGCTTTACACAAGATAAGGAGATAAAATGGAGCTCGATGGCATTTCTCAAGCAAACCCGTTTTGCAGTTTGTAAACATCCAGGCAGGAATGACGGTTTCAGTTGTGCTAAGGTTGCTGTGTGTAAGGCCCAAATACCAGGAAAACCATGAGATTCCAGGGTTTGGGCTGGACAGAGGGATGCAGAGTGTAGACTTCTGGTGCTATAAACATGGTGTTGATTTTGCCAGGCCCATGACAGAGGAGCAGAACAAGGAGTGGCACACACATTTCAGATCTTAGTGGCTGGCCACGATAGGACTGGGAATGTTTGGAAACCCCAGGCATCATAAGGTAAGTGACCTTGCGGAGTCAGGAGAAGCAGCAGAGGCAGTGTTATTACCTTCTGACTTCCTTCCTTGCTCTAGACAATGCAGTTTGCTGTAGTTTTGGCCTGCATAGAGCTTATATGCTTTCATAGTAATGCTTTTGTTTTGACTAGTTGCACTTAAACAAAGTTAGCTTAATATAGTTAATAATTCACTAGTAATAGAACTGAATTGCAGATAATGATGTGGAGCAATCAACCTTTGCTCAGTTTTTTTTTTTTTTTTTTCTTCCTTCCTTTTAAATGCAGCCTTTATAACATTATCCAAATGTGTGTGTTTATGGCTATAGTGAATTAATACCAACCAATTATCTTGTCTAGGAAAAGCAATCTCAAAATCTGCTTGAGAAAGAAAATCATGCAGAAGACAAGCTGGCATAATTTCCACAAACTGAATAACACAATGTTTTCTTTCGTTGTCTTGCTCCTTATGGCATACGAGCTTGCTGTGGTTTACATCAGGCTAAAGGGATCTGTTACGTGATGTGCTGGGTGGGCAACACAGTGTGGGTATACAGCATGGTAATCCCCAAGCCATGACCCAAGGGCAACAAGTTGCCCACGGGGACATCGGATATTGCTAGGAAGAGCAAAGAGCGGTGCTGCCTGGCATGGGTTAGCTGGCTGCAGGCCAGCAGAGGTTGCAAACCACTGCCCTAAGAGACAGAGCTGGACTTGGGGTAAGGAAGCTCAGGCTGCGTTTCTGGCTTCATTGCTCAAAGATGTGGACAAGCTGCTCTGCTTTCTGCCTTGTCTACATCTTCTCTCCTTTCTGCCTTCCTATAGTTTGCCTGTCTTTCACTATGGGTGTGTGCCAGCGCCTCCAAAAGTGACACCTGGGCGAGGATGGCTCCAATACAAGAATAAAATGCATTTTTTTTTCGTCTGCATCCTTCATCCTTCTTCAGCACATGCATTTATTTTTTTACGTCTTTCCTGCTGCAGCAAGCTGGTGAGGATAGAGACAAGGATGGGCTTTCTGCTTGGCACCTCAGGAGTCCTGCTTGCCCTGTTCTGGGGCGGTTTGCATCGGGGTGGAAAGCGAGGGGCGGGCGGCGGTCCCGGCAGGGAGCGTACAGCCACCCCCCTCGGACCCTCCCTGCGGGACCACCGGAGGGCAGCAGAGCCCAAGCCACGTCCTCTATCCCCTCAAATCCGTAGGCAGCGTGTCCTGGAAGGAGCTTTTCGGTCCCCACGACCCCCTGCGAGAGCCGCGTGGAAGGCAGCTCTCTACGCCGGGAAACACACAACCCAGAGGAGGTGCGCTGGGGTGAGAGAGTGTGGGGCGTACACACCATCGGATGTCCCGAGCTCTTAAAGCACTCTGAGAGCATGTGAGGCTAAATAAATAGGTAAAAGTAAATTAATGAAATAAATGTATATAAAGAATTTTAAAATCTATACAATTAAGTCTATAAAATTATAAATTAAAATGCAAAAATATAAAATTAATTATATAAAATGTGACTATGACAATATTAAAATGGTGCATGGTTCTTACATGATGGAGACGTTTGGAAGTATTCCACTTGCAGAGAGTACATATAGGACCTAAGGTAGAGGGGAGAGAATGCATTTGGATACCCACACAAACATAAACTGCATCTCAAGAACTCAGCACCCCAGGGAACTATTCCCCTTCCCCTGAATCCCACTAAATGTGTGTGTATGCACAACAAAGAAAAAAAATTGGAGTAATTTCAAATACACAGGAACGTCTACTGAAATTTCATCTAATCTGCTTTTCACCTCGTATATTGAAGATTAAACTGCATTAGCAAGTTTACTGTTCTCTTATTATGATGAACTAAACACACAAGGATTCTTTCTGATTATACAGAGAAGGTATGGTAAAATGACTATACTTTTTTCTTTTTTTTTTTTTTTAAGCTTTTGGGTATGTAGTCCTAAAAAGTTAAAAGTAATCCTAAATAGTAAAAAGTAAATAGTTGATAGTAATCCTAAATAGTTAAACAACCTAACTTACAAAAAAAACCCACAACAAAACCCACAACATAAACTGAAAGACCAATCCCATCCATAACCTAGAACTTAACATAGGGTTTTAAAAAAACTTCATTGAGTTTATAAGCAACAGAAGCAAGGTCTGATGATGTGAAACTCCAAGCAGGAGCAATGTTAACTTTCTGCTCCCCATAATATCACTTGTCTTTGCTGGTGTAACTTTTCTTGGCCCTGCCAGAGAGTCTTCCAAAACTCTCATCCAGCACTATGTCTCTGTGATTGCAGAATGTATTTTAATATCATTTAGCACGAACAACATTATAACAGTGTAAAGACAAACTCTTCCATATTCACACCCTCATTAACATCTTATTCTTCTGCATCATCAATTAAATCAGATGGGCCAGAAACTGGAAGTCCCCCCAGCCCCAGTGAGTTGTACCCTGTGAGTGTATGTGTGTTACAAATGCTGACTGGTTGGCTGTGCATAGTTATTTAGAGATATGGAATGGTGCTGTAGGACAATGCAATTCAGACTTCAGCCTTTTTGTTTGTTTAATTTTAATTTTTGACCCGCAGATGTGAAATTATGTAAAAACTTCAGGTATCCATTGGGGAAGTAACATTACTGTAGAAGAACACTCTGGCGTAACCTCATGAATTTGAAGTCCATGTTCAATAGTGCTAAGGTGAATTAAATACTAGCTTCTGGTTTGGTGTCCTAGGAGGAACATGTCTGCTTCCTATGAGAAGACCAAACAGATAAGTAAAGATGAGGCCTGAATATTTTAATGAAAGAAATTATCTTCAGCCGCCTTCTGATTGGAGTGCCCAGTTCTGATCATCGCAGCCTGTGAAGGATGTAGAATGATTTGGAAGTACCTGGAGAATAAAAATGGCAATTATTAGAAAAAGAGGAGGTGCCTATGTGGAGTAGGTAGAAGACTAAAAAGAGAGAAAATTAATAAAGGTATTATGAAGTGTGTAGAGAGGGCAAATGGGAAATTCTTCAATTTTCTTTTGTTGTAATTCTACATTAAGAGAGTGTTTGAAAGAATTACCTTTAAAAAAAAATAAAAGGAAGTTATTTCTTTGTAAATAATAGGTTAAAACACTTCCAGTTTTTTTCTGTTAATGTAAATTTTTTTTTATTGTCTAATTGTAAGTCTTCATATCTCTTAGGAGTTTCTAGTTGAGAGGAACAAAGAAGAAACCCCTGTTTTACAGACTTCTTATGCAGGAGCTACCTATAATCTATAAAATTTGAATCCATAATATTCAACCTCTTCTTTCTTGTAGAAAATATTTTGATTTTGAATAACTTTGTTTTATTCTACCTAAGAATGTAAGTATTCACAAGTTGAGTTGGAGAAATTCTACTGCAGAAAAAAATAAAATGCTCTGCTTTTTCTACCTTGCTTGTTAGGTAAAACATCTGCCTGGCACACTGAACTCCTCAGAGATGCAGTAGCTCATCTCAAACTCTGTAAAGGAACAGGAAAGCTTGGGACAACTCAGGTGGCTAAACACAGGCATCTAGTGCCTCTTTATATGCCTTTTGATGTTCAGGACTGGTGAGTCCTGTGGCCTTCTAGAGTAGTACTTGACAGCCACATGCAATGCCATGGGGCATCTAAAATAGCCCTAGACAACTATAACATAACACATGGGCATAAGGACTCCAGGGAACTAGAAACCTGAAGGCATAAAGAGCTGAAAGATTTTTTGGACTAGAGAGGGCTGGGCTTAGGATGACCAGATATCTCCTTTCCAAGTGCCCGTTAGGCAAAAGTCTACAGAATCACAACTGTTAAGTTATAAATTTCTTTCTCACTAGTCTGGCTTCTGTGAAACCACAAGTTAGGAAGCAGAGGCTGCCTAGAGGTCCTGCGAGCTGCAGAGTGTGGAAGCGATGTTCTGAGGAGAAATCAAACTGATGCCTCTAAATTAGTATCTTCTCTCAGAAATGGTGTTTTGGAGCCCAGATTTCGTGTTGGGAAATCAATACAAGGGAAAAGTCCCAACTGTTTGTTCATCTGATGCAGGCTGGAGTCAGAGGCTATAGTAGATACTCATCTGTTCCTGTCATCCACTGCTGAGTATTTCAAGAGATGTTATGATGCAAGTTTTCTGTCTGAGGAGCTTTCCAGCTCTCGCTGACTTGGCACTCTCAGCTATGACTTGTTTTTCAAAAGAGCTCAGTTCCCATTGTGACTATTATGACCAGGTTTTAAAAAGATTTCAGCACACTGAGTTCTGAGCTCCTTTGAAAAACCCCTAATAATTATTTAGGTGAGTAAATAGCATCTGTGTCTGGTTGTAAAAGCTGTGTCTTTCTGGAAATTCTTACCACAAAGTGATATATATTACCCACCTTAAATTTTCATCTTCCCTGTGTGTGTGTTTTGCCTTTATACTTTTTCATCATTTGAGCTGTTTTAAATACCATTTTTGCAAAAACAGAATAGTAGAGCAGTTATAGGTTGCACTTGGGTGTATTATTGTTAATTCATGATCAACACAATGCAGCCTTTTTCCATTGATGTATACATCGTGTTAAAGCTTGAATGCTGTTATTGAGTGAAGTTTCCAGATTTGCTGAGAGGTAACAGATATGGTAGAAAACTGAGGCTGAATTCTTCAGCTAGTGTTATACCTGAGAGCTAAGACTCAGAGGAAAAGAGACTGTGCTGATGACAGTCTTACACCGAAGGACAGCAGCGCTGAGGACAGTAGTGAAGGTTTTAAGCACTGTGCCTATTAAAAAGTTGGATTTAACTAATTTCTTAGTGCTTAAGTGCTTAAGAGGCAAATTGCCCAAATTTGTATTCTTGGCACAACTTCTGAATGAAGGTGTTATTTTGAATTTAACCCTTTGTGTATATGACAGTGCAAGAGCATAGCAACAACCACACCAAGTAAAATCAAAGGCCCATTTAATCTGGTATTCTCTTCCCAGCAGTGCCTGGTACTGGACGTCTAGCAAAGGAGTATAAGAAACAGGGCAAATGTAGAAAAATGTTTTTAAAGTACTTCTCCAGGATTCTACCTGTAACCAACTGTTTTTTTCTGGGTTTTATTCTTTCTTTTGCCTCTGTAATGTCTTGTGCCATTGACTTCCACAGTATAGTTGCATGCTGTGTGAAAAAAGTCCATAATTTTTATTTCAAATCTCCTGTCATATACTGTGATTGCATGTCCCTACGAGTTGGGGTGTGAGAAATAAGCTAACACCCTCTTTGTGACTTTGTGGAAGTGTATCATATCCTTCCAACCTCTGCTCCCTGGATTTTTTCCAGGTACAAGGATTTTAGTTTATTTGGTTTCTCCTCATATGGGAGTCTTTCTGGACCTCTGACTTGAGTTTTGCCCTTCTTTGAGCTAAAACCTTTTCTAGTTCACTTCTGTTGCTTTGGAAGTGCCATGAGCCAAGCTGCCTACAGCATTCAAGTAGATTTCTATTGCTATACAAAGGTATCTTCTTTCTTCTGTTTTGTTATTTATTCTCCTTAAAATTCTTGGTGTTGTGTATGCTTTTCAGCCTACTCTTGAACCACTGAGCTGATGCTTCAGAGAGGGAGGCACAAGGCTTATAGATCCTTTTATGGACTGCAAATACTGATTTAAAGATCATGCTTGGGTCATAGTTATTTTTTCCTTCTGTGTGTGTATTAATGCAGAATTTAATTTCCTGCTTGTCCCCCATGCCTTGCTGTGAAATCCTTTTGCAGCTTTCCCCTCAGTTTGCTTTAAAATTGACCTTCCCAAATTTTTGCAACATGACTTGTTTTGTTGCCTTGTTATTAACCCCATTATTCACCTGTGCTTTCAGTATAGTCATGCATCTCACATCCCTGTCGATATTTCCTCTCTAATGTGAAAAATTGGCAATCTATTCCTTTTCATTATTTCCTATGTTTCAGTCGGTTAATAATCCACTGGAGGAACTTTATTCCGTATGCGTGTGATTTCTTTCAGAGGCTTTTGTGAAGGCTCTTTACACCAATTACACTCTGCAGCCTAGTACCTGGGTCATACAAATGGGCATCACTCTGATGAAATTTGGGATCTTGGAAAAGCAGACTGTCTGTCTTAATTCACAAATCTTTAATCATCTGTTCTTATTCTTGCAGGTGTAAAAGAAACTATTATCTCTGTTTCTTGGCCAATATGCCTCAGATGTGTTATTGTCTTGCCATAAAAATTTAGTATTTAATCTATCATTTCCTTACTCAAAACCAAGATGTTGGTGTGGACTTATATTCTCACTAATTTTTACCCTTTAAAGTAGAGAAATTAAAAGTGTTTGGTCACCTGACACTCACACAGGGATAAAAAAAGTATGATAGTGATATAAAGTGAAATATTTATTATTTTTGTTTAAGGTTGAGTAAGAATATCTAAACTATATATATATATATATATTTTTAATGAAAAACCTCTCCAGTGAGCAAGATATTGCTCTAGCCTTTGAAAGGTTGCACAAAAGATAGAATTACAGTGTTATTCTGAGCTGTCTTTGAATAATTTGTTTTTTGACTGGCTTGCTGCTATAACCTCATGATGCCCCTGGTGTAATGTCTTAGATTGTCTGGAAATTAGATACACGGACAGAACTGCAAACATCACGTGCAGAACATGAAACAGAAAATCTCAAATGTATTTGGAGCGAGGCTGCCCTATATATTACATGCAAGGAAGTGTGCTTTGAGACATAATGTTGTGAAAGTTGTATTTTCTTCTTTCTATTATTTAAGCCACTTGAGCTTGTCTTTCAAACTTAATAACACCATGAAGATCCCTTGCTGAAACTACAGTTTATGATACCAGGTAGAGTGTATTTTATTCTCTCTTTCCTAAATTGTTATTTGTCAGGAAGTGATACAGATTGCTTTTCTGTAATTGCCTTCCATGTGATAGATGCACTGAGATGTTTTGTCTCTTAAACTCTTGGTCACACAGAGACCTTTACAGAAGTATTCAGAAACCTTTCTCATTCTGGTTACTGCTGACTTCAGAAGTGGTTTGAGTTTTTTTTTTTTTTTTCTTTGCTGAGTTAATGCTTAGGAAGTGCTTGGATATATGACCATAACAATTAAAAAAACCGAGTGCAGCTGAAGACAGAGACACCTGGGATAAAAAAGTAATTGGGTGCCTCTTTGCCCTGCTTCTTCTGTGCAGCAGAAACAGTGAAAGCCCCAGAAACACTATGCACACCCGGGCATCTCTGTTCCTGTATGCAACCACCTTTTGTCCAAAGGCCTGGGGACCCCTCACTCTCTTGATCTTTGGTTGCCTGGAAACACTGCCAGCCTGGCAGGAATAGAGCAAAACCTGAAGGGTTGAAAAGGGGTGAAGCACCTTTTTATAAGCCCATTGCCCTTGACTGGCTTGAGTAACCTGATGGAGAGGTGAACAGGTCTCTGTCCTTCATAAATGTTTGCCAGGCATGTAACAGTGTATATGTTGTGTTATTAATTTATGGTGCTAATGATATTGTGGTTCTTGCTTGCCACCAAAGAGTAAAACAGCTCTTCACAAACTGTAGAGCAAAGTAGTGTGGGCAGTGTGGTCTGCACCAAATTCAGGATGTACATGGTTCATGGGTGCAATGTATATTTTCACTTGCACATGTCAGGAGTGCTCCTGATACCACTTGTCTTCTCTTGAACAGCTTAGTTAGGGTAGTCATTCAGGAAATGGGAGATGTGATCTCTCTTTGGGTATTTTTCCATCATCTCTTCACTGTAAAATATGTCACCAGCCCTTAGACAGGACGTGCTACCATACTGAAAAACTGTGTTCCTAAAAAGCTATCTCTGTAACTTTTTGGTGGAAAGCACTTATTTTTCTAAACCCCATGTAAAATTTGAGGGAAACAGACCATTTTAATGATTTTTTTTTCTCTTAGATATGTAAAGCATGATTAAAATTTTTCATGAAAGCTTTAATTGGTCTAAAAATATTAGTTCAAATATTTTGCCTGTTTCTATCAGGAACACTTGCAGTTATGAATTCTGAAAAGAACACATATAAAATAATACAAGTTTAACTCTTATTGGTATTAAGAATTTATTACCACAATGCATTAATGTCAATGTGTTAGTATTAAAACAAAGCTCTCAGAAAATCTGTTTCTGTAAGTCATTAATAAAGCTAAGTCTATTTAATTACACAAAGACAAGAGGTAACTGATGGCAAAAATGCTAGCTAGTACCTCTGATAATAAAGTCAGCAACATAGGAGGAAAGCATAGATAGGCAATTTCAGAAGGAAAAAGTAATGCATATTTTTCATAGTTGGGATATTTAGTCCAGATAACAACTTACTGGTGTGAGCTGGATTCTCCAATCACTGGATGAAGGTTTTAGGTATCTTTCAAAAGCAGATGCTGTAGTTGCACTGGTAGTTATGAGTGAAGCTTAGTGTTGTGCCAGAGGGTTTAGGGTAAGGATTGTGAGACTGGAGAAACTTCTGCCCAAGATGCACTTTGGGGCTTTAGCCCTTTTGGAGATCAGGGCTTAGGTGCATGTTTGAAGGACAGAGTGGCATATTTCAATTAAATCATCTGATTTTGGGTGGTTATCAGAGAGATGTTTACAATGTCAAAGTTTAATTTAACAGGTAGGTTGAATACTGTATTTGTTGCAGCCCCCAAAGTGGTTTTATGGCAGCAGTAGAGAAATTGCCCTTGAATGTGACTGAAACGTTTTTAAAACAAAGGGAGGAAACTTGTGATTCGTGACTTAAGGAGGTATTTCCAAAATCCATTTAAAAGCAGGTAGAAAAAGAACCAGTTAGTTGTAAGAAAAGGGAAGATTTATCAAAAGTTGGTTGGAAAGGGAGAACAGGCTGTTGTCTCTGTGTCCAGTTGGGCTAGAGGTGTCATAGATAGGACCACAAAAATAATTAGTGTTGGATGCATTCCACTTCAACTCAAGGGTAAAACACAGACAGCCATACAGTGCTGTGATGCAGCATGGAATGGATCTGGAAAGAAATTCTATTGCAGACTTAAATGCTTTTATCCCTATATAGCCCTTCTTGCAGCAAGACTCTTGTGAAACTTAGATGTTCCTCAGCCCAACCAAAGCTACAAGAAAACTGGGAACAGCTAGTGTCTAATTTCAGCCTTGGCTAAATCTTCTTTAGAATTAAGTTTTCCCTATGCAGAGATATTAAAACATGTCAATAATGTAAGAATTCTCTAATATTACAGCTTTGGAAGTCAGACTAAGCAGGATGAATATGTAAAACATGACTTACACCCTGCTGAATGGGAGGTCCAGTGGCACTATTGCTTCCTTTTGAGTGACGGAATTATATGTTCTGGCACTAAGGACGTCAAATTCATACTCTGGCAACCTGTGTGGTACAGGCCACTGTAAATCCCTCTCTAAAGTTTAATTTAAAAAGAAGTACTGGAGTCTATCCATAAAAGCTAACGTTCTGGTTCCCCCAGTGATAAATTACCATAATATTTGATAAACACAGTATGCTGTAAGAGGGAATATCAGCCACTGTTATCAAAAGTTAATTTTCTAGACTAAATATTCATTTGGATCATTAGAGCTATTAAATACTGTGTCAGTATTTGAGAAGCTGGCTGTGCTTGAGTGCTAGAAGGAGCCTGAAAAGAATCATATCCTGTCAAGATAAATGATTGAACTGTTCAATGAACTCTTTGACCGGCACTGGTTCCAGTCATGCCAGCTGAAGCTCAATTCCTCTTTGTCTGTGTGGTCTTGTTTTCACCTTGCCTGTGGGGTGAAAGCAGTTTGATGTGACCTCCTTGCAGATGGAGGCATAAGCCTAACCTCTATTTACACCCTGTCATAATAGGGAGCTGGCAAACACCGCTGCTTGCTGCTGCTCTCCTCATTTTCTCTGCTTTTCTGTCAAATGGTTAGAAGTTGTGTGTTCTAATAATAATCTAATTAGCATAGTGGGCTTATAACATCTTGTTTATGTTGTCTACTCTTTCTGAACAAAAAGAAGTGGAGAAAATATACTCCTTTGGATAGCTTAACTACTGTAAAAGGAGCTGCATGTGAAGCATAGCAATAAGGTAACTGAACAACGTATATACAGTTTTGTAATTTCAAAGTCAACATTTGAGATTTGAACCAATTTAATTGTCTACCAAGTCTGAGGCTTGGACTTTAATTTGAAAGTCAGTCTATGACACTTGATACCTGGTTTATTTTTTGGTATTCAGCAAACTTTCTCCTAAGAAGCTGAGTTTTTTGACAGAGCTGTATGTTTGCACTGACTCTAACTTATTTTCTCTAACAGTAAAACTATTGTTCAGCCATTCTTTAGGGATAGACCTTCTGTGTCACCTACTGTCTCCTCCTTCCTTCCTTCCTTTCCCTCTGGTTCATTGACTATTTCTTGGGCCAGACCTGCAAAGCAGCAAGGTTCCTCAAGGTGTCCAATCTCAGGGCTCTGACAGTGGCTGCCCTGGGGCACCTGGGCTCCTACAGAGCTCAACTGGAAACTTGCATCTCCCCTGGAGAATGGAAAGGAGAAAGGACTTGCTGGGGACTCTTACTTATGGAAAACAGATGTGTGTTTCATGATTTTCAGGTGAAGTGGGATACTGCAGGTCCACTTGTATGTGTTACTGCATTAATGGGGCACAGAGCTCTGTTCAACTCTACAGTAGCTGCCTGCAGACAGTGATTTATCACTGTAGTGTGTAACAAGTTTGTGACCTACAGCAGTGGCTGATAGCTACCCTAGATTTCACAAAAGGGAAGAAAAGAAGACTTATTTATAACTACAAAGGGAAGAAATGTTTTTAAAAAGAAAGAAAGAAAGGAAAAAGACCCTGATGAGTGTCCTTTGCATTTTGGGGGAGCATTTCTATTTATAAAAGGACATAGGTATTAAGCAGAACCACCATATGTATACCATTCTTTTATTGCTGCATTAAAAGGAAACAAGATGTAAAAGAAATGGTACAGTTTGGGGAAACAGAAAGCTGTCACCTAATATAAGCAAATACAATTTTAAGAAAAGAAAAAGTTCTTTCATAAATGAAAAAAAAACCATAAAATTAACCCCTCCATATTTTCAGTTTGTTCAATCTGTAATTCAGATTGCTAAAGGTATTTAAAAAGTGAATTCTGGCATGAGCAGAGGGAATAGGGACTAGCTAAGTTCATTGAATAACCTTTTGAGCAATTGTATATGTGTATGTGTGATACGGGAGATTTAGTGACTGTTGTGTCAAAGTGCTGCTGTAATTGTGCAGCAAGTTGAAGAAAGTCCCTAAATTTGAGGCTGTGGAGAAGACACTAAATCAAGTTGTCTCAAAGGGCAAAATTCATTGCCCTCTCAGGGTGCTCCTGGAAATGGAGGAGATGGTGGGCAACATCTTTAGTAGTACTCAGAGGGAGCCTTAGTAACTCCTTCCCTGGCATGCCTCACCTCTGCCCCTGAGGCCCAGGAGATGGTTAGTGATTTAGATGGTCATGTGTCTGATCAAGGATGTCAGCAGAAGGTGTCTCTTTGCATTTCTTCCTACATTATAACACCTCAGAGAGGAAAACTTCCACTTATCTCCCTCATCTTCCTTTGTCTTGTTTATATCAGTCCTGGAAGGCAAAAATAGCCAAATGAGGTTATGAATTTTAATCCTGTTTTAGACCTGCTGCCATGTAGGCTGGTAAGGATTTGCATGCTTTGTAATACTTCACTTCTTTTGTCCAATTATTGCTTCTGTTACCATGGGCCATCTGTGGCATGAGCTTTGGGAATCTGAAACTTCTGCTATGCAGATATACTGAACTACAGGTCCCGTGTGATTCCTAAGTGCTATGAGGAATATCTGAAGGCTGTTGTAGATGTGTGTACTTGCAATGGAGCTAGTTAGATACCTCCAGAAAATGTTCTTTCTTCTTTCCTGTGAATTGATATTTAGTTACAACAAAGCCCATTTTCAGGAAAGGGTGAATTCTTAAAAATGCCTGTTTCAATGTTTTCTATATGGAAATTTTTATTTTTCTGGTTTGGAGAACTTGAGAGTGTCAAAAGAAATAATTTCAGCTGACTTTCTTCTCCTTTCTCTCTCCTGGGCTATTGATTTGAAAACTTTTTCAGGATTTTGGCTTTTTGTTCCATTGGGAAGGGAAAGATTTTGGGTCCTCAGATACGCAGAGGAATGGAGGGCTGTTTAGATCCAGTGGTGTGGTTGCAAGGGTTCATGTATATCAGTGAGGGCGAAGCCTTGTGCTGTGTTACTGTGGCCATCTTCCGGTCCCTTAGCAAGGCTCTGGCATGTGGCAGCTGCTGCAGAAGCTTACGGCAGAGAAGTCACTTACTAAAGCCCCTTCCCAGACCAGCTTTGTATGCACAGCAAAGACTTTTTACTTGTTCTTTCCTTGGTAGCTCGGGGTTTGTCCCTACATTGCGACAAGCTTCATGCTTCCTGGGGCTGCTTGGTTTTGGGGTAAGTTGTGAACTTAGAGCACCGATTGCATTAATTGTTTTCACGCCAGCATATTTCCATTGTGACTGCCATTATAGTTGTGTAATGTTTCTTCTTTCTCTTCTTTCATGGCTTTCTTTGCCTTGACAGGCTCAGTCAGATTCCCTCATTCACATCTGCTAATGTGAGGGCTGAATAGAATAAATCTATGCAATGATGGCTTCAGAAAAGAGGGGAGAAGGGTGGGGAGAGAAGGAGCTGTCTCAAAAAATAATTTCTACTTAATAGGTGGGATTTCAATAGACAATTTTAGTTAGTTTGTCCAAAGCAAGATGGTTATGGTATAAATGGTAACAGAGCCTTAAATCAAAAAGTCTTATCCCCCTGCCCCTCGTCCTTTTTTCCCCCAACTTAAAAGTCACTGAAGCGAAGGAATAGACAATGCGCAGATTACTTTATTTGGCTTCAGCAGGTTTGCCAGGAGAGGAGAGTGCTGCCAAGCTCCTCAAGACAAGCTATGCTGGGTGCTTGCCCTTGTGCCAATGTGAAGACAAAAAAAAATCAGGAGCCTTGAAAAGAAGCTGGTGCAGCACATGGCTCTTTCCCACTCCTCACAAATGATGGCTGTTGTGCTCATTAACCTCTTCTGGGGCTCAGTCAGTTCACGCTGTGCAGCAGCAGCGAGCTGAATGAAATAATAGGCTCGCAGGACCCATAGAAACACCATAACTCCTTCATTCCCAATGCACACGCAAAGGCCGCCGTCCCTGCAGAATACCAAGTGCCTCTCGTCAAACTCTTAATAAGTCAATCCTGGCTCCATGTGGTGGTGACAGCTCAGATTCCAGCACAGGCACGTGGGGCCAAACTCAGCTCCCGATTTACCCCACTGTCTTTGGCAAGCCACCTCGGGCTCGTGCTTGGCTTTGCTCTGGGGACCCACTCGGATGGGAGTGTTCTCTCCCTGGGTCTTCTGCAGGCACAAGTTCTGCTTGGTTAGATGAACCTGGTCTCCGTATGTTGGCTAGTCTGACTAGAATCCTTATCAGGGGGTCTAAAAGATGTGTAACGAGTCTTTAGCTTGTAAGATCATGAAATAATTGTAACTCCACAACATCACTTATTAAAAATTATTTATTTTTTTTAATCCGAGTGGCTACAGTTCTGACAAATGAAAGAGAATCTCCTCTCTGCAGTTATAAATGAACAAAGAGGACAGTGCAAGCTGATCCAAGGCCCACAGAAATTAAAGGAAAACCAAAGACTTCAAGGCACTTCAAATATGGGCTTTTCTAACTAGTAGCCTTTGATTTTACAGATTTTTATCTCAAACTGCAGAGGACAAAGCTACTGCCTAAAATGAAGTATGGACAGTTGAATGGTATGATTAGCTCCCATGTGAGGCTGCAGAAGGACTGTGGCACTGTGTACCACAAACAGCAAGAGATGAACTCCAAAATTTAAAGAAAAGGGAAGAAAATTTGAAACAAAGCATAAAGCTAATTAGAAAAAAAAACTCAGAAAATGTAACAGGAAAAAAATCTGAATATAGTGGCAGTTTGAATGAAACAGGGAAACACCTGTACCATGACTAAATGTTTTCTGTTATCATTTTTCACCTGGCTTTAAACATCAAAGGTAAAAGAAAATGGGAGAAAAAAAAAAGGGAAGAAAATAACACTGCAGCAAACCATATGTTAAAACACGTGAAATACATTTAATTATGTAGTATTTTATGTATCATCTTGTGACCCCAAAATAGAGTACCCAGTGATTCTTAGATGTTAATGAGTGCAGAATGGAGAAATTTCCCTGCCTTGTGAATCTGTTTACCCTTCTGGATGATGAACTATTGTTGGAATCACTCGTTTCCTTTTTCAGCTGCCCAAGGTCTAAATCACCATTGATTCACTGAATTCTGTGAGATTTTGGATGACATTCCTTCTGTTGAGTCAATGACAACCTTGTTTTGCTGTCAGAGGCTGAAGGAACTGTTCCCCTTATGCTTCGGTCAAGCTGAGAAAGTTCTCTAGGCTCAACATGCACTTAAAAATGAACTAGATCAAGAATTTTTATAATACCAATTTTCAATCTGTAATCTATGTTAAAACTACTATTTTAATGATTCTGTATATCACTGAAAGAAATGGCATCAGAGAGCTTATAAATCATCTGACTTACCCTTGAAGAGTACTATTTAATTGAATTAGTTTTGTTTCTTTCAATTTAAATCTACGAATGCATGTGTGTTAGTCTAATTCTAGTATGTGAAAACCAGAAAGCAGAGCCTAGTTAGGAGAAGCAATAGCAAAAACGTATGAGTGTTTATTAAGGACAAAAAGTGTGTGGTCTTCATTCAGATTTCAAACTGGTTTGACCCCATGTCATCCTATTGGCTTTAGTTATTGTCCTGATTTATGTTAGCACAGACCAGAGTAGGATTAGATATGTGTGGTAGTCCATTGTTTAAAAGAAATATGTTTTCCATAGTCTCATCCAGAGACTTTGACTAGAAGTAAGTTATTTCAAATATCTTCACTTTTATTTTTTTTAAAAGGGGTATAGAACCATTTGCATGCCCATTTCTTGCAGAATTTAGAAATCGAGACTGAAACATTAGAGAAAAAAAACATAGTACTTGATCACTACAAAAGCAGTTTTAGACATTCTCAATATTTCAGTAATTAACGTACATGAAAAGCAAATTTTATAAGTGAACTACAAATATTATCAGCTGCAAATGCTGTGATTATACTTTTGATAAGTTGGACTCAATTAACTGGAAAATTATTTTTAAAATGCTATATGCCTTTTTACATGTACCTAACTTGCCAGACCATTGTGTACCTGACTATGCTTATTCTTCTGAAGAGCAACATTTTGAAAGGGGAATGATTTATGGCTTACAAGCTGAATGTAAAATAAGGCTGGCTTAGCCTGGCTGATTTTTTGAGTTTTAATGTAGTTAGGTAAAAATTGTGTTGTCGCTTCTGTATACACTTGTGTACCACCCTATGGCTACTGGGACTGAGTAGAGCCTGCTGAGTGTAGAATATGGCCCTTACTGTAAAGTCTGAGCGGGCTTAAAATGAAAAAGCAATATAAATAACATATATCACATTTGTATTCATAACTTGAGCTGATGAAACTAGGTGTCTCAGCAATAGGGAACTTGGAACACTTAGATCTAGGTGGCACTGGCTAACATGAAAAGCCCAAGGAAAATTAAACACAGTATTGGTAGCTTGTCCACAATGCGTTTGAATGCGAAGACAGCATGAAGTTGTCAGCGAAGAGTCCTGTTTAAGAGGCAAACAGGAGTATAAAACTAGTGTTCCATATCATGGAATTATTTCTGTTAATTGAGCATGCTGATGCCTGGTGTAGTAGCCACTAGAGTTCTCCCTGACTCACTTTAGTGAGGGTAGAATGGGGCAAAGAGCTTCTAGGCTCGAAGCTGCTGCCTCTGGCTGCCTTTACATCTCTCACTGACATTTCTGCAAGATGTCTTCTAAAGGTGCTGTGGTGCCAAGTCAGGCAAATCTGATACCGGTCCTCAGCCCCAAGGACACAGAGAGGTGAGAAGAGACAGGGCAGGAGACCAGTTGAGGAAGGCTGAAGGACTGGAAAGAAAAAGGAACTGTGTGTATTGGCTTGGAGTTAGATTTTGTGACCTCCAACTTGTGATGTTGTTGGTCCCTGTGAACAAACATTTGTGCAGTCCTGTTCTTAGACTGATGTAAGATAGTAATGAAAGTAAGTTTTCTGCTTTGTACTAAGATTCAGCATTTTGCTCATAAAATTTTATTGGAGAAATGGTATGATACTATCTCAAAGATAGGACCCTCTAGATAATTGTGACTCTGGGGTTTATGCTTCCATTCCTAATTTCAGGTAAGCTCTTTTAAGATGTTACATCAAATCATACTGAGAACTTTAACATTGTGAGAGTTAAGAAATGCTGAATCTGTAGTATCCTCATCCATCTCCTGCAGTATATGTGTTATGATACAGCTTTCAACTGAAGAATGACACTGTGGTTTGCAACAGTCCCACTGGAAAGTGAACAGTGCTTTTAAAAAAAGCTTTTTAAGAACCCTCTCAAGATATATTCTTTTTTTTTCCCTAAAAGACTAACTTAGATATTTAGTAAATAGGTGGACTTAGCAGTCTTGCTTGTATAATATTTAGTGTTGATTTATGTGTTTAATGTGATGAAACAGTACAAATGCTCCTCTGGACAAACAGCTGAGCTACTTCTCAGTGAACTGCAGTGGTTACTACAGCCATGTAGCTACAGCAAGCACCTTACTGTAGCAATGTGGTCTCCACATGGCAGAAGAAATGATCATTTACGCAGCTTCTGTGTGAACTTTGGAGCTTGCATTGTATTTTGTGCTGCTGAAGCCTAGGTTGTTTTAGTGCGAATTCCACAGTGACCTGCAACCATTGCCTGCAGGGTAGAGGCAACCTCATTATGAATCACTGAGCTTGAATCTGATGCTGATAATGAAGTTTCCTAGAGATTATGATAATTTCTGGTTTAAGAATTTTATGTAGGAAAGTGTGGCCTCTATCTCAGAGCACCCACTGTTGTAGGGGAGGACAACATACGGATATTCTGGTATTTTTGAGTGCTTTGAGAATGTGATTTCTTGGAAAAAAGTTAGGTGTTAAAATATTGTGTGTTTGAATGTTACGAGGCAGACTGACTAAAACAGAGTTCCTGCAAGTACAGTGACTTCCTTGAGCACCACAGTGTGCCAGGAATAGTAATGATGAAGAGAAGACGAATGTTCTGTCAGTGGTGAAATTCTACAGAAATATTGGAAGCCTTAAGGTGCATCATTTTGTGCTTGCAAGCTGTGCATCCCTCTAAAAGAGGACTCTAAAAAAAAGTCTCAATTCTGTAGGCAGTAGTTAGCTTTGTATTCTGATCTGCTTTGGTAGTTTCAGTTAAATCTGGCAGGGTGGGTTAGGTGTGAAACTGTGCTGAGGAACACTGCACTACACCTATAACAGAAAACAAAAGATGAAGCATTTTCAAGTGAGCTGAGGTTAAATCTCTCATCTTCATGGGAAGCAACTAATTTTCTGAAGGTTAGGTCTTGACTTCATCCAAGAGTTGAACACCTCATGTGGTCAAGCAGTTCAGAAGTAATCCCAAACAACCCAGCTAGACCCTGCCAGTCCACAGAAATTATAGTTCCCAGAATTAAGTTTATATTAAAGGAGGTTTATACACTTCCCTGAAACAAGATTATTTTGGATTTGCATTTAGGACATAAAAAAAAAAAAAGGAAGACTGAGACAGAGATACCTCAGTGTCAGGGCCCAAAGGTGTGCACAGTTGTCACAAAAAAAGCACCACAATGTCCAACATGGGTGGAACAGTCCAAAAGCTGGGGTCGATGGGCTCAGCCTAAGAGAATCAGAACCCTGCAGGCAGGCGAGGTGAGTACAGTGTGGATGCCCACTGTCACCATTCTTCAATGGATGTTGTCCCAGTGCTCACTGGTGAGCAGGAGGACCTCGGTCCAGAATCAGTGTATTGCCAGAGGCAAGACTCTGGTTGATAAAACTAAAGCCATTAGAAAATGTAAGGGTTAAATCAGAGCTCCTTCTGATTTGAAAGAAGATTGAAAATACCTATCGTCTCTCCTTGATGCATGATTCCCAAAACAATGTGGTGAGCTGCATCTCTTATGAAGAGGGAATTACTGGGTTGTGTATGTTAACTAGGACTCTGATAGACATTGTCTATTGATTTGTCTATCAGCCTCCTGATTAACATTCATATTTCTTCATGAAGGAAAGCACTGAAAAATAGCTTGAGTCCTTTTTTCTTGCTGTCGTCTGGCTGAGTGAGGAAGCTCTTGCTATGGGTTAGGGTTATGGGTGCTTTCCTGGCTCCTGGGTGTTTCTGCATTGAACTTTCCTGCTCTCTAACTACTCATAAAACATAAAATGATATTTTTTTTAATTCTCTGCTGTGTTTACAAACATTTCTACCAGCAGAACAAGCAAGAATAGTACTTACCTTAGTCCGCTTGTGACAGGTTGTTAATCATGGAGCACCCATACAGAAAGTTGCTCAAGGCTTTGTTGTGGGCAGCAAAAAAGCAAAAGAAGTCCACAGCACTTTGAAAATGATGAATTTAAATACACAGCAATTGTTTATGAAGAAAAATACTAGTGTACATATAACTATTGCCAATTTTGTTTTGATCCTTGATTCTGAGATGCAAAGAAAAGGTAGTCCTCGCCCTCTTTGGCAACAGAAATTGAGAAAGTTTATTTCTGGTACTAAGAACAAAAGAGGAGTTAAGCAAAATTATGACCATTCTTTCTTTTGTCTTCCTTTTTGGTAGTGCTACTTTAGAGGAAGCCTTCCCCTTTAAATACAGGGTTACCTTGCTATCAGCTTATTTTTCTACATGATTAGATTTCCCCTATAGCAAAGAAAAATTAAATAGGCTTTTTCTTGTTCTATGGCATTTGTAACAATCCATGATAAAAAAAATCCATACAATGACCAGGCAAAATAGAAGACATTTCAAAGAAGAATGATGTACAAAGGAAGAGTAAAGTCGTAGGAAAAACAAGTTAATGGAAGAGGCAAAGACTGTCTGAAATTAAACCCTAGATATACTGGGCCAAAAGACAAATCCTATAAATGCAAATGTATTAATTGACTCATAGTTGTGAAAAATATGCTGTGTGGAGCCTTGTTTTCCATTTTTGCTTTGTCTTTCTTGAAAAGGCTACTGTTATTTTTCCCCCTAGTATTGATCTGTGCAATGGAAATCTTTTTTTCAAGTAAGATAATTTATTAGAGAATTAAAGAAAATTAGTCAGCTAATGAAACATTGGTACTGTTACTGATTCTGTGACCAGGAGAGGCAGGAGAACATAAAAAAAGCCCCATGCTAACAGACTGCAGGAACAAGATCACACCTATATATTTAGCTGTCTACTAGGAGATTTTAACAAAACGTATCATTAAGGGAAAAAAAGCTGTTTATTGCTCAGTGTTTGCTATCTTTGCTTTGCTCTTCCCCTGTGGTGAAATGAGTGTATGCACTATATTGCTCCCCGTGCCAGGCTCTTGAACTGCAGCGCTGTGATTTCAAAGGGCTTTGAAAAAGAGCTCCTGGCTTTCTCCACAGCTGTGTCCATCCACCCCTTCAGAACGTGTGTCAAAATTTAGACCTTTAGTTGTAATTTCACCAACATGTTCACCTGCCTTTATATTCCTTCTCTGCAAATGGAGGGCAGGTGGGACTTGATATTTGCTTAGGAGGCAGCCCTGATCTTCTTATGTCCATTGCTTCTCTAGCATCCCTTCAGTTCTTTTTCCTCTCTCCTCATCAGTGGGTGAGATTTTTAAAGCAGCTTAGAAGTATAGGTTCCTAAATCTTGGAGAAATTACTGAAATTTACATTTGTTAAATGTTTTGTTTGGTTTTGAAATGGGACATAGAACATACAAGGTACTCTCGTATCAACTCTTCTCCTGTATCTCCAGATATTATCTTTGAAATAATTGCAGACTGTGGACCAGCTGGGCTCCATTTCCACCTCTCTTCTCTTAGAGAAAGACAGGAGACACTATCAAATGAATCCACAAAGTTCTGGGACATAGCAAGTGCCAAGGCTCTTTCGATGCATCTAAAATCTTAGAGTTGCAGTCCTTGTTCATTCTCACACGCAGATGCATGGACACACATAGGCAGAAACAAGCAATACTCAATTTAGCTTGTTTGTTCTCAGCCAAAAGGATCAGTTAACACACATGAATTGAAAAAAAAAAAAAAACTGAGGGACTGACTGACAGTATGAAACTTCAGATTACTCACATTGCAAACACCGCATATTTGTCAGTTCACAATAAATCATCTCATTGTCATGTAACAGACAGCATGGAGAATGTTAGGCTACATAAACATCTAATTTGCCTACTTGTAATGAAAATGCTGTTCCCTGGGAACAGTGCTGCAGTGTTTTACATGCTCTCTTGCTCACATGCACATGTTATATGAAAGGATGCTGTTTTCATAACTGGAAAATATCACTGGAGACTCAGCAGTTTTATTAAAAGTGTGTCTCCTGCTGGCAGTTTACATGTTTTGGCAGCCTCTTGGAAGGCAGCGATAATCAGCTGGAGGCCACGCTGTGTACAGCCTCAGCGATGCATGGCAGGAGCGGTGGAGGCCCAGCTCCGCATCCCGCCCACACTCGCCCCCAGTGTGCTGGAGTGGAATACCAAGTGCAGCCCTGCATTCGTTACCGCCTAATTATATAGCTCAACATCTTTCAAAGTCATTTTTCCTCATCACTAAACTCAGTCCCAATATGTTTATTTACCTGTGCTGATAGATTTTCACATTTGAAAGAGTTTCATGGTATCCCATCTTGGCACATGTAGCCTGAGCACAGGCTGCACCAAGGTATTAGATCTGTGTTATTTGGGGATGCCAGGGAGCTCTGCTTTCTGCTTGCCTACCTTAGGTAATTTTGCAAAAAAGGAGAGTAAGTTCTTGGCTCCACTGTCCATATCCTAGTACAATTTGACCCATCACATACACAAAATTATTTTTTTTTTTTCTCTAAAATGTGAGTGAATCCTGGGCCACAGAGTAAAGTCTGCAAGAGGGTGAAAGCACGGATCTGTTGTAAGGAACTACAGATTAATTTCTAAATGGACTACTAAATGTGCAGGCTGTTATCTTCCCGGTGCTTAATTTATTAGAAATTAAACTATTAAAAGGATGTCTTACTTGGTCTTAACGTATTTTAACTTTTATTTACAGATGGATCCTCTGAGTGAAAATGGGGATATAACACAATGTTTGTTGTGGTACTTGAGTAAAATGAAATTTTGTTGCATTTCATGGTTTTACTACTGATTTTATAGATATTTGTACACAGCTTGCAAACAATAATCTTCCAAAAAATAATAATGGAGGGGTTGGAAACAGTTTTGTGAATAAGGATAACCTTTTCCATACAGCATGAGTTTCACAGGACTATACTTGCAATCCTTGGGATTAAAAAGAAATATGTCATTTATTATTGTGACCTGTAGTTTCAGAACCGCTGACAGTACAGGACCAACGTATTTTGGCTTTTAATTGCTTGATTTTTAGCTACATGTGAACACAGTGGACAGTGATGAATCAGTTCAGCAGTAGAACAAACACACATGTAACCTAAACATCACGGATATCAGTTGGAAAACAGGTGAAAATATAAAATGGCCAAATACATCCCTGAAATGTGTTGTTTAGTGAGTTTTCTTGGGAAGTTGTTAAATAACATCTTAGGCGCTGGAAGGTTGGAAAGCATTGAGGATGGATATGAGAATAGATAGAACAAAATTTCTTCTACCTGAAGACCAGTCACCACAACATAGTATAAAGTGTGTTTTTTTTGTGTGTGGTTTTTTTTTTTTTTTTTTTTTTTTTTTTTTTTTTTTTTTTTTTTTTTTTTTTTTTTGTTTTTTGTTTTTTGTTTGTTTTTTTATTCTAAAATTGATTTTAAGTCTCTGCTCATCCAGGCTTCAATGAGATATGAAGGATATATTGTTACTACCCCAGGATTATCCCTAGAGACCTCAATAAAGTTTTCCACATTGCATTGCATGCACAGAATATGGCTTTTGGATGATGTGAGTCAGAAAAAGATTAAGATAGTAAAAAAAATGGTGATATTTATAGGTCAGTGAATCTCAGCTGGAAGAGTTTTCTGCAAACTCATGTAACTGCCATAACCAAAATGAGAGGCTTTCTTTTCCTCTAGTGAAAAGGAAACCAAAATTCAAGGGAAACTTTATTCCATGCACATGGCTTTATCACAGCCTGATTGTCCCTGCTGAGACACAGAGCTAAGCAAGTCTTCTTAGGAGGAAGAGTCTTATTCACCATGACTGAAGTGGTTTAACAAAACATCCTGCCAAAACCTTTCTTCAGGCTTCGACTTCTCTTTCATTTGTCCTTCTCCTTGGTTCTGTATTTAATTCCATCTGGTGCTCCTCTGTGTGATGAAAGTAGGCTGTTCTTTCCAGTCCTTGCTGTGGAAACTTTCACCAAGGCCCTCACCTCCAGATTAATTTAACTTCTGTAGATTTCTGTCGCTCCTATCCAGTGTACCTCCCTGGATCTTTCTTTTCCATCTTGCGGCGAATATCACCATCATCTTGGAGTAATTTCTACAACTTTGTCCATATTTCAAGATCCTGGGTTTGCTTCTTATTTTCACTTTGTCCTCCGGAGCATCCCTTTTGGTTGTCTTGTCTCTCTGTATTACTGGCTTAAGTGATACAAACTTGTTTGGAGCAGAAGTTGTCCTTTTCAGAGATAATAGTACCCATGGGAGACTTGGAGTTATATTGGGTCTTGAGTACCAATTTAGTATAAATAGTAAAACTCCTGATAAATGTGAACAAGTCTACATTTTCAGAAGGAAATATGGGATCGTTCCTGTTTGATAGCTAGTGCTATCAGCAGGATGTCCTGGCCCCAGTGACAGGACAAGCAGCAATGGGACAAACTGAAACACTTGAAGTTCTGTCTGACTACAAGAAAACATTTTATTTTTTTAAATTTTTTGGTGGGGACTGCCGACAGATATTGTGGAATCTCTGTCTGTGGAGATACCCAAACCCCATCTGTACACAATCCTAGGCAACATGCTTCTGTGGACCCTGCTCGAGCAGGAATTTGGACCAGCTTTGATTCAAGAATTCTGTGATGCCTTATGTTTGAAGCAGTGAATTAGCAAATTGATTAAGAGGCTAACAGGGAGCTTTCTGTCAATATATTTTCCCAAGAAAATAGTAAGCTTCTGCAAAATCAAAGTTATTCTGTGCCAAAATTTTGTGTTTATTAAAATCGTTCAGTGTTGTGACAGGAAAACTTAAAGGGCTTGTTTCACTTTGAATTTTTAATAAAAAAAATGGTCTCTGGATTTTGGAGCTAATGACCATGCTAAACTTTGAGTGTGTTTCAGGAAAGTAGCACTCTGTGGACCCTGGGTGCACTACCATAAAGGAGATACCAATTCAACTTGCTTGCACAGACAGCCTTGGCTATTTTGGAGCACCTGACCCCTACCAGGCAGCTCTGGAGCTTCCTTGGGGCATGCCTGGCTACTCTCTTAGTTTTGTGTTCAAAGCATAGGAGAAATAGTGTGGTTTATAAGGGGCAGACCTGTAGCTTTGCATTTAAAAAAAAAAAAACCTCCTGATTTTTCTTCTTCTCCAGAATTAACCTTTTGGCTAAATGTAAGCTTCTCTGTTTCTATTATTGCAGTACCTGTTGGTTGTCGTTAACATCTCAGCTGCACAAGGAAGCAGGAGTTGCTAGTTTGCAACTACAGGTCTGAGTGCTTTTTTGACATCTGACTGTGTTGCTAAACCTCTATTTTAAATACCACTGTTGTTATTTTCTAGCTACTACATCATGGAGCAAGTCTAATTCTTGCTTCAAAATGCAGACAAAACTTCAATTACCTTTGCATGATCATTCTTAAGGTGAAAGTGCTACTGCTGTTTCAGATGTTTTGACACAGTGGGAGCCTTGTGTGGTTTACAGAAAGCTACCTGCATTTCCAGTTTGGTCCAGAAATCTGATCGCTAGCCATCTCTCAACTCTAACAACTCCAGTTTGAGAAATGGGCCCAGGAATCAGTGTTTATGCTATCTATATGCATGTCATGTTTATTCCATACAGTGCTGGTTTTCCTCAAGGTGCCAGGGTTTGCTAAGTTAGTTATCTTGTATGAACTCAAATGCGCTGTATGAGCACAGCCTGTGCAGTAAAAAAGTGTGAAGAACTCTAGATAACAACATACCCTGCAGTGATATTCATTGACCTGAACAGCTTATTTTCTGAAGTGCACAGAAATGTTCCCCTTGTGCAGTGTAGGTCTCGATGTTTAGAACTGCAGGGTTCATGCTCAAAAAGGCAGTGAAGATATCACATCCTACTGGATGGAGTCTTCTAAACAAAATATTAATCTGTAAAAGTCTATTTTCTCCTTATTGATTGATATAAGCAGTGAGGACTATGAGCTGTGACACCTAAAAACAGGTATTACTTGGGTTTAGCACGTCGATAGAAAACTTCATTAACTTTTCTGAGATGCGAGTGTGGCATCATGTGAAAAAGTGCTTCAACAGTGACTACAAACTAACAGGAAAGCACCTTTCTTCATCTTGATGAGTCATATGCACTGGATGTTTTGATTTAACTGCTTGGAAAAAATGTCTGTGGCACTTTAAGAAACGCTATTTGTAGGTACAGGTGAAAATCGCCATTTTCACGCAGTTTGCTTTACAAGCGTTAGATTAGCAGCCCTTATTTCACCTTAGAAGGATGAGTTAAGTGCTTCACTGTTTGACTTACAATGACACTGGAGCAGCAGTAACACGGGATTTGCTGAAGGCCATGGTATCTGTGAACTTGCATCCTCTCTGTGCGTATGTCACTGGACAGCACTTGCTCCGTATAACAGGAGATATTTCTAAAACTGGAAATAGTTGCTTGGCTCTGCTCAGTTATAGCTTTGCAATGCATAACAATATCCACATACAGTTGTTGATAGCTTTTCATCTGAGGAATTTGCTCCCTGATGAATGATGTGTAAAGAGAAAAACTCTACAAGGGTGAGAGTTTAACTTGTCTTCTAATGCACCTCTGTTTATGTACCACTTGTCCTTGCCCAGAACTTCTATTTAAGGTTGGAAAAGTTCAAAAAATTTGCTAAGGAGAAACTGCAGACCAGTAAGATTTGCCAAGGGATTTTGTTCACTTGTTTATTAGGCAGGAGTATGTGATGTTGTCCCAGGATCTTGGTGTTGATGACTTAAAAGTGTAATACCATACGTGCCCTCACTGACTCCAAAGGATGAAGAACCTCGACCTGCTTTTGAGAGAATCTGTGTCACAGGTGATGTTTGTAAAAAATACCCGTATGTGATCACTGTGGACTGTACTGGAGCTGTAGCACACAGAGAACAGCAGGCCCAGCCTCAGTGATGTGGTGTTAAGGCAGATGCAAGGTCTTTTGAGAGAGTCATGTGTGTGGGAATGTGTATCTGCAAACATGTACATCTACGTATACATGTACATAAAACTCTATGTATGGGTATATAGCCTCCCCCCAAACTGGTGAAATCATATTTGCACAGAACAGTGTGCTCATGCAGCCAGTGTAGGGATGCTCCTGTGGCTTGTGCAAGGGTGTGCCTGGCTGCAGAGGAGAGCAGGAGCAGCCCTCTCCTTCTGCACATGCCAAAACCAAGGGTGCTCCACACCAGCAACATTTTGTCTCCTCTGATAGTTTCTGAGGGATTGGTTAAATGCTTTGGTACTGCCTAGTCTGAGATCCACAGAACTGTAATTTATCTGCTTTTATTAAGTGGATAGAATTTAATATCAAACATATTAAAAATTACTCCAAAATCAAATAATTTTGGATCCAATGCACAGACTCAGCACCTTATCTGTAGTCACTGCTATAGAATATCTGAGGGTTTCTGCCTTTTTTTGCCTTGCATTGAGCCTATGGAAATGCAGTGATTTTGTGGTGGCATTAAAATGACTTGGCAATGTTAGCACTGTTTCAGTGTCTTCTTCCACACTGCGTTTTCTTTCTGGGAGGATGTAAGAGCAACGTGCCTTGTTTTGCTTTGGCGACTCTGGCAGCAATGTGCCTGGCTCTGCGGAGACCCCTCCGCTGCCTTTTCTTCCTTGTGTGTTCATTATGGCAGGCTCATTCATGCATCCCTAAATTCAGCGCATGCAGCAAAATGCCGACTTCCAGGGGCAGGAGGGGCCTTCCTGAAACTGTCCCACTGGCTAGAAAACACCGCGTTTGTTTTATGTCCTCCACTGGAAACAGTGGAACCTCGTGGAGCCCGCCTGGGTGAGCCCCCCCCTGCCCCTGCCCCAGCGGCTGGGGGACAGTCCCCGGCCGGGCCTCCCGACCCCCCCTGCCCCCTTAATCCCCCCGCCCGTGCGTTGCCCAGTCAACAGGCCAGACAAGCAGGTGATACATTGACAGGGAGCAGATGGTCTCCCGCTGAGGTAAGCGAGGCTCAACAATGAAACCATATTGATCATATTGCTCCTTTTCTCTCCTTTGGCTTTAACTTCGTTCTTGAGGTTTTGCTGCTAATAACATCCTCCCTCCCCCTTACCCCTTCTTCATCACAGCCTGTCATGCTTCTTGGGAGAGAGGAGTCTAAGCTCTCATCCCACCCACCTAGCTCCAGCTCCGTTTCCTCCTCTGCCAAAAAGCATGGGGGTGGAGAGACTGAGAGTCCTCTTCTGCCCCCAGCCCCAGCCTGACCTACCAAGGCATGGCACCCTTTGCTGCCTCGTTGTGCACCTCTCTTTTCCTCTTTGTGCTGCCCACATAACCTTGTTTGTATGCATACGTGTAGAAAATAGACCAAGATATGACAAATTTGCTCCCACCTGCCCTGGGGGGAGAGTTTCAGGGACCCTCTCTCCCTTTGCTGCCCTGTTTATCCTCGCATATAACTACCTGTGACCATGACTCCTTCAGTCTGCCCAAGCACATTCAAATGAAAGCAAAAAATGATGCCTTTCATTCCCCATCCCGGTTACTTCCCCTCCTGACTGTACTCCCTTCTCTAACAGACAAGCAGCCAAAAGATGTCCCCAGTCGCTCCATGCACTCATTTCTTACCCTCGCCTCTTCTCCCTAAGTATATGCTGGCAGAAGCCCAAGAAGGAGCCCTGGTGTTTGCATTTTTCTCTTTCCATCATGTTTCCCAACCCCCACCAGCCCCTCAGATGCTGATGTAGAGATAAATAAGAATGAAAACTTGGGCCATTAGCCTGCCTGTCCCCCTCACTCCTGTCCCATTCACCAGCCTCATCCCTGTATTCACGGCTGTGTGAAGATGCTAACACCAAGGGCTTGAGCACTGTTAGCCACTATTCACAATTTTAATACTAGCTTCATAGCTGTCACATAAATTCATTACCAACTTCAGGCTTAGAATGGCAAGAGGGAACCTTAAAAAGAAAAAAAGAAGGACTATGTAAGGAAAAAGAAAAAAGAAATCCTAAGGGTGGTTTGCTATGGTGTCTGCACTTATTTGCAGGTGATTTTTGAAACTATGACCACTGTAACTCCATGCAGTGTTCTCTAAAGTAGCTGTCACATTGTAGGCTTTTTTAAAAAATTTATTACCCAGGCGTGCACACACACTTTTTTTTTTTTTTACAGTATATAAAATGCCTATAAAGGCTTCACTCCTCCCTTTTTTTTTTTTTTTTCTGAGGGAGTGGAGAAAAAAAAAAAAATGCAAAGAAAAAGGCTTGTGAATGAATGGAAAACAATGCAGGGTCACAAAGCTGTCGCAACCGATGTCATAGTAGCACTGCTGGGCAGGCTTACAGAGGACTTCTTGTTCCTTGATTTTTATGGTGATCGGTAGAATGCATGTAGCACTTTGCGAACAGGTTTAGGACAAGTGGCAAAGAAAAGGCTCTTCACAATAAACTATTTTCTACAGCATAGCAGCATTATGCCCACAAACACCTGTGGTTTGCAAAGAGGGAGCTGTAAAAGACACACACAAAAAATATATATAAATAGAGGAGCGAGACTGCATGTCACAATTGTGCACAATGGTGGGCTTTTTAACTCCTCTGAGACTATGGAGTTTAGAAAAGACCCAGAAATATTACTGAATACAAATGCCAGCATTTAGAGGATGCTGAGCTTGGGAGACAGAGAAATGAGATGAAAAAAGGAATGGAAAGATCAGCCTAGTAATCCAGCAGGATCTCAGTACTGCTCTGTGACAGAGTGGCAGGAGCTAAGACTCTTATTCCTTCTGAAGTGTGTTTCTGAAGCGAGTACTAAATCCTCACACTCTGCAAAACAAGGGCCTGCACTGAACTCCAAGGAGCATCCTTACACATACCACCCAGCCCAAGAAGGCCCAGTATTACAGTCCAGACTTTCTGGCCTAGGTACGAGAAACTAGTTAAATATGGTTAGACTGTTGAAAAACCATAGACATCGAAAAACCATCTTCCTCTTTAATGTTGGAATAAAGTAAAAAACTGTGATAAGGAGAACTTATAAAAATACTCCTTCACTTCACTGACTTCAGGTTAGTTAAGTAGATGTTTCTGCACCCCAGGATTTCCCATTCCATTAAATGTATTGTGAGTCAGGTCCCAAAAATTTCCTGGGGTAAGCATGCCCATTCATTTCAGAATAGGTACCTATTTTCTTTCAAAACTTGTAACAAAGGTGCTCATTAGCACCCAGGAGAGCTCTGCTCATGGAAAAACATCATTTCCCCCAAGAACAGACAAAATTGTTCATTATTTTATAGAATTAAAATGTTGTATGAAGCCGATTTTCTTGCTGTTGAGTAAAAAAAAAATCAATCAAATTATCAACTTATTAAGATTCTCTAGATCCTTGGGCCTTTTCCCTTTTCTGTTACTAGTTTTCCAGTTTGGATGAAGCTCCTTAAGACTTCACATTTCTCTCTATTTTTTTTTTTTTAACTCTTAAGTTTTAAATGTAACAAAACCTGTTTTACTTCAGTAAATTGTTCAAAAAAATTCCATGTCTTGATTAGTTCTGTTACTAAGAACTTTGATTACAAGAAAAAGACGCCTCAGTTGCCCCAAAACTTCATCCTACCTCTTTTTGCCTCTTTTCAATTATCAATATAATTATACATGCAACTTTGTTGATGTACTGAAATATGATATATTTGAACCAGAGGAGATTATTGCATGTTTCACTTGGAAAGTGAGCTGATGTTGTGGCCAGGGCATTAACCAAAGGTAAGAAATCAGAGCATTATAACTCCCCATTTCTATGACATTCAGTGCTTGAAATTATCATGTTTTGATTCATTTGGGAGTCTCTGGACTCAGGTATGATTTTTTTAACTAGTACACAAATAAATAAAGAAAACAGATTTTTGGATCAATTGAAAGGGAGTTGCACTTCTGAGGCATCCACAAAAGTAAACTAGTGCTTGGTGGTTTAAGATCACTAGCCTGAGATCTGCAACTGGTCTCTACAGCTCTCCTGAATATTTGAATTATCTATGAGTTACTATGATAAAGGAGGAACTGAACAATATGGTCCATTTTTTTCTTAATAAATGAAATAATCTTCTCCATTCCCTGAACAATTTGAATATGTCTTATTAAAAAGGAAGTTCTTTCCTTTTTTCTTTTTAATGTGAGTTGAAGCTTTTCAGTCTTATCTAAGTACTGTGAAGGTACTTGTACCAGAATACGTCAATATGAACACCCTGCTGCTATAGTTTAACTTTGTGGGGGTCTGGCTCGTCTTATTAAAACTACAGTTCAAAGTACTGTGGTTCAAAACATTGCCTCCTAGTGCAGAATTCTAGTTTTTCTAGTAGTTACCTGTTGTATTAAGATGCCTAGAATAAATGTGGGTTTTTATTTGTTAGCCGGACCTTAGCTATGGAGTTAAAACAAAGTACAATGAATCTTTTTGTTGATCTCAACAGGCTTGGACTGAAAACTCCAGTGAAATTGCTGTGCAGAGACATGCTCTTATTTTGTGAGTTTTGTTCCCTTTCAACAAGTCTAATCACCACAGCAAGTGTATGGCATCTAGGAGTTTCAAAATCAAATGTACATTCATGTGTTCCATTTGCATAAGCAAGAGTTTTTGTTTGGAACAAGCTTTTTGATATTTTGTGAAAACGTGATTCTGATTTGGTATGCTGGTGATATCACTGTCACTCCTAGATCTTAGCACACAGCATCAAATAGGCCAGGGGAGCTATTGTTGTTACCAGTCTGTATGGACTTTAACAGAACAAGGTTGTGGATAACTGACATTTCCTTGCAAGTGTAAAGAAATTGCAGTGCCATGTGCATTCAGAGATTTTTAGCACTTTAATTTTGTTACCAGTGAAACTCTGGTTCTCTGATTCCTCTTGAAATGTTGATGTTCTTACCTGTTCTTTGTGATAATGTGGTTACATCAGTTCAGCATGACCAGGAGAGATTTACTAGAAGGGTGGTATTTTGCCTCTAAGTACTTGAAAATGAAAGCTTGATTGTGTGGGGTAGATCTGCTTTCTGTATGCTTCACTAGTTGTTGCTTGAGCATGGGCTGAGATTAAGATATTTTCTTTGCCTTTGGATCTGTTCCAGACACTTTTTTGGACATCCCTGGATGATTCATCATTCAGAAGTGCAAAGAGATGTATACTATGGCCTATTTTGGTCAACTTGAAGTTTGTCAGACAATGAACTTCATATTCAAATGGATATTGGCTAGGACAATTAAAACACAACTAATTATTGCAATTTATTACTTTGTAAATCACTAGTTTGCAGCCTGATCCAGGAATTCTCTACAGTCTTGTGTAGGTCTGTTAATACCAATAAAGAGTGAGATCATGAGGCCAAAACCTTTCAGGATTATCCATCTGTATGTTTTCATATATAAACAGTATTGCTGAAGTCCATGGGTCTAGTCAGAAGCATAAAGCTATCTATGGAAGCGGTGGCAGCAGTGAATCCCTAGTTGGCCTTTGTTCATTATGAATTGCTTGGCTTCAGGCATATATATTTATATACGTGTTTATGCACATGAACAAAATTTATCTTCTTTTCTAGTGGTGCCAAAACAGAACTTTCTGGATGATAAAGCAAAGAATGAGTCAAGTAGTAGTATTGAGCAAGTTGAAAATTGCTCAATACTACTATTTGTACTTTGTTATTTAATTTTGTAATGTCTATAGTCATGCTCTTTTGCAGTTCTTGTTGGCTCTGGGGAGTTTGCTGACTGCGGAAAGACTATTCTGTTTGAGATAAAGTCTTCCTGACACTCAGAATATACCCTTTGACCTACATCCTCTATTTCTGCTTTCTCATATACACATTCTTCCTTTTGTTCATGGCAAGGAAACAGATTAAAGAGATAGCAGGAAGTGTGAATTTTCAGCTCTGACAGAGCCTTGAAGCATCATCAAATAAGATTATTACTTCGAGAAGGGTGACCAGTGCACTTGGCTCAGCAGCCTGACAGCATGTACTGACTTGTTCTTAAAGGTGCTCTCCTAGGAAAGAATGGCTATCAGTGAGCTGAATTTTTCTGAGTAAGGAGTGCTGGAATGGACACTATGGGGCTCTCCACTCCATGGCTTTTGGAATCAACCAGGTTTCTCTAAGAGGGTTTGTAAGTAAACTGTTTCAGCTTCCAAATGCCTAAAAATGTAGCCCTGCCACATCATTCTGCAGTCATTGGTTGCTGCACTGTGGCAGCAGTCTGATTGTGTGAAGTAAATGGAGAGACAGAATCCCAAGTTTCCTAATTGTTTCCTGACTGCACAGAGCAAGAAGCTTATAAAAGAGTTGGGATTAAATCTGCATCTGAGCAAAACAACAGGACCCATTTATTGTACCCTGAAAGAGGCAGACTGGCTATAGTTTCTGGCTTTTGCATTATTGTCACTGTGCTACGAACACCATGGCTGCTTCCTTTGCGCTGACAATTGGAAACTCCAATATTCCATACCTTAAAAATCTAGTGTTATAGTTTGTTGCATGGTTTTCCACTCATTCATGTTGCTCCTCAGTAACTTAGCAATGACCAGTCAAGATATGCACACACCATATTGTTTTACGTGTTTGACTAGAACACTGACAGATTAATAGGAAGAGTAAATAGCTACGCACTCTGTGGTGGCTCAGTGTGGGCTGGCAGGATTGACTGCTGCCAGACTTTGTTGTATTTGCACAGAGGAAGCCGCAGCAAAAGCCTGCTGGGGCAAGGTGACGTGGGTCATGGGTATTTGTTTCTCATCTCTATAGAAAACAATTGTCCTCTCAATGGAAGACAGCTTTTGGAAACTGTGTGGTTCCACTGGTGGGGAAGCATTTGTACTTCCAGAGTGCTAAATAAAATGCAGCTATAGAATGGCAGATGCATTAAGTGTCCACAATACACTGCATATCATGCATGAGAGTTTGGGTTCATACACTGATAAATTATTTTCATCTTTCTTTTGCTCTGTTTAGAAGAAAAGGAGTGTTGCTCAGATTTTCATTGATGTTTTCCTGACAATTTCTTCTACACTGAATACTTTTCTATGACATCAACTCAAGAAGAGCATGATGGGCTGCACTTGTCCGTGAGGCAACTCCTTTCGTTATTACAAAAAGCTGTTGTTTTAATTTCTAGGACATCACCTAGGAAGCTCATCTAAGATCACATGAATTAGATACCATAAAAACATACAGTGACATTGAGCTTCTAAGTGGTTATAAGCTAGACAGTCATCTGAAGTATTTTTTCCCCCCCCCTTAGTTTCCAGTAAGAGGTGCATCACAAAGCCGGTTTTCAAGAGGTCTGATACAAGCCTGAGATCTAGAGCCAGGTGTATGGCTTCTTCAGATGTGGAGATGCTGGGAGGGAAACAGAGGCACTCCGGTTAGGTTTCTTGAGTGTCTTGGTGTCTCTTCAAGAGGTGAACGCCTCGGTGAAGGTCCTGTGAACATGTGTTGCCTGGACATACATTAGGTAATTTAGGTACAGCTAGTGTTGTTTTTGTGGCAGTACAGAATGCTGGAGACGCTGAAAAAAGCTCACTTTGGAGGTTACCAGGTTTTCATTTCCAGTCTGCTCCTCTTGTTCACCCTGGAGTACCTGAGCTTGGTGGTTGGTGCTAGCTTGGGGTTGGATCTGCAAAGATTACAGCCGTGTTACCAGGCAAACCAGATGTCATCTCTAAAGGTCACACAGAGTGGGCTGTCCACAGCCATTGTAAGCCAGTTTCTGAAACTCAGTTTTGTGTTTTAGCCTCCCTTCTTTCCTGAGTTATCCTTGAGGATAAACTGGGTTTTGCCATGAACTGCAAAGACTTCCCACTGTGTCTGCCCACCACAGAATGTTGATTACGCAGTGTTGGGAACTGTTCTGTGTATAAAGGTTTGTGTCATGTTCACTCATGGGATGTCCTGCTGTCTATTTGGTTAGTAGATATGATTTTACTCTGGGTATGGTAGCGGTTGCATGCAGTGTGTGAGGGGGTCAGCCTCATGCCATGTGGGCGTATGCCCAATATAATGTTTTTTTTTATTCACATCCATGCAGTTAATTTTCTTGAGGATTCATGAGACTTGCTTAAAATACTCTGTAGTGGCTAGAGAAACTTTTCATTCCTTATCTATGTTTCTCAACAATGTTGACAGCGTGTAAGAAAGTAGTGTGGGAATCAACTCCCTATTGTTAATATCATGTAAATACATGACGACAAGCATTAACTCCAAAATG
Source organism: Merops nubicus (assembly GCF_000691845.1). Lineage (NCBI taxonomy): Eukaryota > Metazoa > Chordata > Aves > Coraciiformes > Meropidae > Merops > Merops nubicus. The sequence goes on from NW_008589766.1 coordinate 71,320, forward strand.
GGAGGAAAAAGGCAATTCCTGTCCCTCCTTCCTGAACTCTGTTTCACCCATTCTCTGCTCTAATGGACTTATTTCTACTACTGCGAGGTGACCATAAAGTACTGTCATCCTGAAAGAGCAGCGTGAGCAGGTTGCTGTGGGGTGACATGGTGTGTGAGCTTGCAAAGCCTCAGTCACTCCCTGGTGAGTTTCCCTGACCACACATTAAATACCAGAGGGCTTGACTTTCAGCACAAGCTGCAAAAGCATTGCTTGCAAGGTAAAAGCTCGTGTGTGAGATCATAATTACTGTAACGGGTAAATGCTATATATCCCAGCTCTAATTTACCTCATAGTGTTTGTTTTGTATGTATGTGATCTGATTTGGTGATATTTCATGATGACTTTGTAGCGGTTAAAACGACTGCAGAAGACCTAAGGATCTAGACAGGGCCCCAGACTTCTTTTTCTCCTCAAGTAGAATATTTGAATAGGTTAATGGCCACAATAAACCTGTGGACAGTCCAGAACCACATCATGATGTGACAGTGATTAGTTGCTGCTGTTTGGTAATGGAGACAAGACTCTCTTTTTCCCTCATTTACAATGACCTCGCCAGCTGTCACTGGATCTTTTCAGCATATGCAGAGACAATGTGAGGCCTCCATGCAATGGAAGAGGGCTCTGTTTTTCAGTCATAGTAAGTTTTAGTGAAACTTCAAATGTACTTGGACTATATATATATATATATATATATATGAAAATATTGATTTACATGTTTACAAAAACTTAGACGGTGCAGTCAGTGAGAAATTAAATGTGTTGCTGCTCTAAACTTTGTTTTCTAAGGTTTCTGGTCTTGCAGCAGTTTTATTCAATTTGTGTAATGGTAAAGGCACAATGCAACTGCATGATAAAAAAATCTTTACTTTTATGCCTGATATGCCAGGATGTGAAGTCTGTAGGGTCAAAAGGGGAAGAAACATAAATAAGAAAAAATGTCAGATATGAAGATGAAGATGCCTGTAATCACTTCTTAACTCATACAGCTTGCAACATACTGGAAATTCTGTATTTTATATCTGAAGTCTTATGGTGTTTGGAAGCTTTTTTAATTTTCCTTTTTTCAAAATTGAGACCTGCCTGCCTGTCTCTCAGCAGCTATTGAAATACTGTCTTCCTGATGACTCCTTCTCATGGGGCAGGTTCAGTCACCTCAGGAGTAGCAGGAACATCTGGGTCAATACAGGACATGAATCGCTTCAGTTATTGCTGGAACAGCTAGCTCAGGTAGACATCTAACGTTGGCAAAGGAAAATGCCACAGTAACTGTTTTTTATGCTACTTGACATTGTACTTCAGTATTCACAAAGGTTTTTACAGAGGCTTTCTGTGAAACTAGGGTGTAGTTTCATGTTCTCTATGAAGACTTTTGATAGTAGGGCCTGGTGCTAGTCCACTGCACAAGGGGTGGAATTTTCGTCTCACGTATTTTTGTGTCTCAAGCGGTACAGTTCTTGCATGAAAAAGCTGTGCAGAAAAACTACTCTGAGCAAACCAATGGTTTAAGCTTGAGCAAAGGAATTACTGCTGTGACCTTAGACCCCTAACAGTTGCCTCCTTCAAAGTAGTTGCTTGTGAGGGTAGAAAGAGGGACTAGATATATGTGGTAACTGGGATGTAAGCAAATATACGGAAGGTTTGAGAGTGCAGTGAAATTTGGCTCCTTAGATCATATCCTCACATCTTGGGATATCTTTCAGATGGCCAGATCTGTACAACATGAATAAAGAGATGCTTTTCATTAGTATCCATCATATTCATGATTGATCTTCACCTGAATTATACATGGCAGGATTCATCAACAGCTGTACATTTAAAATTGGTAAAGAATGGAAGTAAACAAAAATTGTATCAAATTTTACTATTATAATTGTTTTTTTTACAGGCTGACTGTTGTAAAGTAAACTGTTTCTAATGAACTTTATAAAGTATTGCCATTGGTCATTTCTGGAGAATCTACTGATTTTTACATTTTTTGAGGCATTCTTTTTGTGTTTGCAGAAAAAGATAATACAAACTGTTACTGTCAAAGATATCACTAGGAGTTAGGCATCCAGTCCCAACAGAAGTTAAATAAAATTGTGCAGAAAGGATGTCTCCTGGTTCATATATACTTATATTCTTATACTTCTACACATATATACTTACATATATACATTCATACGTACTTATTGCTACATAGTACCATAAAAAAAAAAACAAAAAACCAACAAACCAACAAACAACCAAAACCCAATGGACAGCAGTTTACCTTCTTTAATGAACCATTTCCAGCAACAGTGTAGGCAGCAGGGAAGATTACATTGTGTTGCAGTACACACACATAACAGCTGCTTTCTATTGTTTGTTTAATAATTTAAGGCCAATGAAATACCCTGGTAGAGGTCAACTAGCTCCAGAAGACTCCAGACAGACACTGATCAGTTATGAGCTGGATTAAATCCATAACATGAGCTTAATTAATTAATTTATTTTTCATTGATTTTCTATTTTTGCATGTTCATTGCCAGGAAGAAGAAGAATGTAAAATTAACAATTTACTTTCCTTTCAAAGCATTTTGAGGAGCAGGGCATCTCACAGTATATATTGGTACCACTGTCCAAGCATGACGTATCAGAGGAGTTGCTGTGTGGTGCAGGAGCTGAACTCTGACCCACTTAGTGAGAAAGGGTATGATCCTGGGTACTGGTGAGAGAGAGGAAGGAGGGGAATAGGAATGGGAATTAGCCTGTGTAGTAGGAATTGGCTCTGTCATGGCTTGAAAGTTTCAGAACTGGGAAAGATGTATCACATTTGAGAACAACTTTGGCAACTCCCAAATGATATTAACAGATGGGGTGGTTAAGCCCCCCAGGACTTGGTTCTGTCACCTTCTCTAAATTTACTGCCAGAGTAGACTTCGATGGCAGTAAAAGCAACAAAAAGGTGGCCTAATATCTCGTGTTCCCTTCAGATGTATGACATAAAGACCTCTATAAAATATAATGGTTTGACAATTAAACCTGCAATTAAAGATGAAATCTAGAAACCCAATGCAGAATGGCTAGAGAAAAATGGGAGATACATGTGAGTAAACCTGTCAGGTAAGAAAGCCTTGCAGAGAGGAGGACTGGCCTCACTGCATTATTTGGCATTGCCACCCATCTGCCTTGTTGGGAAATGTATGTATGAGCTCAGGTGTGTATGAGCCTGTAGTTCTGGATCTACATTGCAGCCCCTGAGCCCTCCTGACAGAAAGTGTGTCCCTTTCATTCAGACACAAGGCTGGGCTTTATGATCTTGTCCTTTTCCCATAACTTACAGTGCCACTAGCTCTGCGTTTCACACAAATAATCCTTGAGTCATTTCCCAGCCCTTTCTGTCAATATGATGGTAAACGCTGACAGAAAAAACACTTGTTACTGGAGCACAGGTTCTTCGAAGGCTAAAAGTAACCCCGCTCTTCTGCAGAGCAAACGTTATTGATAGTTTTCTGCCACATCAGCTTGTACAAGGCTGGAAGAAAAAGAGTATTTGCTAAGGAGAGGGGGTTACTCTCATTTTCCTTTCAGAAGATGCTTTTCAGGAACTTTTATTTCTTGCAACATGCTCCTACACTGAGAGGCAGGACAGGCTGTTGTTTTGAAGGACTTGCTTGCTAGCTGCTGCCACATACTGCTGCAGAGCTTCCCTGCTCTGGGAGAAGTGGCATGGGGAACCCTGTGGCTGGGGGGGAACCTGTAGCTGTGGGGACTGAGGACCAAATTTTGGGTTTGGCAAGGAACTCACCCTGCTGTTATGAACTGAAAATTTGTATCCATGATATTGAGGTTCACTCAGGCTGAAATTTGATGGAAGCAAAATTGTAATTGGGAAGTAGATGGGTGTTTTTTTTTTCTTTGGGGTTGCTTCCCTCCCTTTTTTTTAGAAAAGGTCTTGAGCTTTTGTGCTAGTTTTGAGCTGGTTAAAATATATTTTTCTGATGTATTTTAATATTTGTTTAGATTTAAAATATTTAGAAATACAATGACAAAAACCCCACCACACAGTACCATTCAGAATACATCTAAAGGCCAAGATACAGGATTTTACTTGCTGTACCATGTTCTTCCAACAGTCTTGCAAGGAGCGTTCAGTTTTACTCGGCCATTTTGTAGCTCACTAGCATTATCTGATGGCCGTGGACACAGTAGTCAACTTACATGTTATCAAATTAGTTCCTGTAGAATTTAATTAAAGGGGCCTGCCTACACCAGCAATTTTTCTGGGTAGGGTCTAGGAAAACCCTTTCCTCACATAAAAATATCTTGTCTCTTTTGTGTCTTTATGCCATTTGGAGTGTTCTTTTCATCAGATCTGCTGCTGTATTGAAAAACTGTGTCATGTACAAGCTTAATGTGGAGTCTGCAACTGATGAGAACTAACTACAAAAACAGAAAGTGTTGCCAAAAATATCAGTGGTTTTGTGAAACAACCAGGGCTTAACAGCTAGAAAGTGTCATTAAAAACCTAAAATCTTTGCCCTTCTGCCATTGGTTAGTTTTCTTATTGAATTTTCAGAGTATCAGTTTGTTTTTTTCAAGAAACAGCTAATTTCTAAAAGGGAGACATGAAGAAAGCCTTCAAGTGAACTTAAAATCCCTTTCCTTTTTGAAAGACAGGGAGACGAACAAGCAGAACTACAGACACCATTTGCTTATTGAACCCCAGCTTTCCCTGGAAAGAAGAGCCAAGGACTTTGTGCCTGCAAAAATTGTGACACTGAATAGCTATATGTTTCTCCTCTCCTGAATTTCCACACAGAGGGTGTGCGTGGCCCTCCAGGATCAATCACCTACATGCCTGGCATGATGGCAGCCTGATGCCTCACACATCCAAGTTCTCCAGCTTCCCGCTGGTGGAAATGCATCATATGTGAAGGAAAAGGAAAACACAAAGGACAATTATAGATCTTTGCTGGATTTCTTATGCTGGAAAGAACCGATTGAAATTTCTCATTCGACTGTCCTGAAGAGAGGAAAAACACTTATCGTAAAGATTCATGATCTGAGAGTCTGATAGGATCTGCCGTTTCCATAGAGCCAGGCCCTAGATTTCCCTTTAATGTAATTAAGCCTGAAGATTTATGAATACAACAGGCCAGAACTTGATCCATGTTCATTTTCAATTACTGCAGTGAAAGGCCTCCATCCAGATGTCTCTATTTACAGCATTCACACAGGCTGGACTGGGGGCCGGGGGAGGGAGGGACCGCAAATTGTCACACTTGTTAATTCTTCACTGAGGACACTCAGCAGAGGTCTTGGCTTTGACCCCGTGACAAAAGGCAGGGGTCCGCTGGAGCAAGTGCATCAATGATGAGGGGGCTGACCTGCCGACCTGCTGGGGTCACTCCCTCTGCTTTGTAGGTATTTGGGTAATAATGGAGGTTCATTCCTTATTTTTATTTCTGTTACAGTGCCGAGGCATGGAAAGAAAGAGAGGAGCTCTGATGTGAAAGACAAACATACATAATGAGAGGATCAAGCTTCCCCTGGCAACAGTAACCACTATGAAATGCTACAGGGGAAATACACAGTACTTAGTGACCCACATAATCAGACCTATTTTAGCAGCATTGTTTTATTTTTCTTTTGAAGCCTTTTTTTTTTTCTTTTTTCCCATATTCCAGATCCATAATTTTGTTTGGCGAGCAATATTTAGGCACAGTGTCTTTTCTCCATCACCAGACCTGGCCTAATACCCTAGGTAGGCTTTTAATCATGCACGTGACGGCTGGTACAATCCAAGTGTTGTACTGTCTCTATGTATTTTTATTTGAGTTCCTCAAGGCTCCTGATAGACTCATGCTAGATGCTTTTTTTTCCTCTTTAAAAATGCTTAAGGAAAAGTAACTGAAGTGTCACTGTAAAAAAAAAAACTCTTCCTTTCAGATATCCACACAGAGCTTGGTGCTTTGTTCATCTTCGACAAAGCTAGTGAAACATTGTGTGTTCCTAAAACCGGCAGTTTCTCTCTCATAATGGTGTTTCTATTTTCACAGCACAAGGAACAAGGCTGTGACAGCGCAATATTGTTTTCACTGAACTGTAATTGCATGTCATAAATTAAAATATCTTCATTAGAGCAAACCCTTTATAAATATTCCAAAAGGCTAGATTATTTCTTGAAATAGCAGAAAATGTTCCACTCCATTTGCATTTCAAAGAGATTTACTTCTTTTGCCTTCTGAAGCTGTACCTTTTTGGCTTGCAGATAGGTTTAGAGGTTTTAAAGGTATTTGAACAAACTCTGTCAATGTGAAATTATGAACAAAACCAGAAGCCCAAAGCATTCTCTTCACTTTCAGACAGTGAATAAAAGCTGCCCAAATACTGTCCAAGAGTGGCTGCTGTATAAAACTGGAAAAAAAAAAATGTAAAAGAGGAACTAACACGTGATGTTATAAAACCTGATAATTTTAAAATCATTTATCAGGATGAAATTCAAAAGCTCCCCCCGATAAAAATAATTGAGGACAACCCTAGAAGAGTGGGTGCCACTAGTTACGATAGCCATGTTGTAGTCTGTATAATATAAGGTTAAATCCTGATCAGTTTGCTTTAGAGTTAGAATCTGAATGTGACTTATACTCAGCTATTTCTCTTTCCC
>NW_008589766.1:78023-96498 GCF_000691845.1 Merops nubicus
AGGGTACCTTGGTTTTTAGCACAGATTTCACCCTGGACTTGCTAAGCCTTGTGGTTCTAGATTTCAGTGAAAAGTTTCTGTGGTGAGGCTTCTTGTTCTGACAGACAGACTGCTGTCCTGCTAGGGAGAGCAAAGCACAACCAGCATTTCCCTGCCACTGCACAGGACACACAGTACTTACCTATCTTTTTTCTGATGGACTCTTCTCGTCATGCTCCTGGTGTCCCACCGCTACAGTCACTGTGAGGAAAGCCAAGGAAGGTGGCTACAGGTAATCAGGGAGGACATGGTGGTTCAGAAGACTGATCAACAAATAAGAGAAATACAAATATTTCAGTAAAAGAAAAATAAATTTTTTTTATGTTGTTTATGGCTAGAGAAAGAAGATTGGAGTCCTCAGTAGCAAACAGATCACAAACCATCATGGCAAAAGGGATAGAGAAGGTGATAAGAAGGAATGAGAAGAGAGATTATGCTTTCTATAAATTTTAATAACATCTGACCATGTCTTACAGAGCACCCTGTGCTGGCCTACTTGGGACTTGGGCCAACACAGAGCATTTCTGAAAACCCCACCTGCAATGCCCTATCACTAACATTGCAAGTGTAGACAAGTTGTTCTAAGCACACACTTGCAGTTTCTGTGCCATCTTGTTCTTTGGTGCTTATATTTTGTTTTGGTCTGTGTAAGTCATCCTGAAGAAACTTCGTGAATTTTCATTTAATATAAGAAAAGCAATTCTATAATTTTAGTTATTTCTGATTAGAAAGCATTGACAGAAGATGACAAAAGAAACACCTAGTTTGAATGAAAATTGTAATATGAATGTGCTGAAAAATAAGGTAGATATATGCTATTTATAAGATTTGTTTAACTGGAGAATACTTTAACTTCACATTGTTTAATATAATAATTAAACTCTATTACATTTTGAACACAGTAAGTGAAAAATCATACAAACTTCACCTTTCTTCCCTCAGGGAGAAGAGACTTTCTCAGGCAGGGAACTGTGGCAGCATAGATCAAGCTCCTCTAATAGAGAAGGGATTTGAAGCCCACAGTGTAGACCACAGCCAGCAAATTCTACAGCATTGGTGAAATAGTCTAGGGGATGCTCTCTGCCTGAGATTCACTTCTGTTAATATTCAAACCAAAGTTTTCTACCAGATTCTCACAGAAGCATGATGACTCTGCTGATGTTGATAGATATGTGCTGATTTAAATCAGTCGTTATTGTTTTTATTTCTTCAGGTAACAACAGTCTTGTGCCCCAGGACTTCAAAAGATATGTTCCAAGGTCTGACATCTAAAAAGTTGCATATTTGTCTATTAAGTACTGGGTATGAAGTATAATTATATTGTATTTGTAAGAAATGAGTACTATGTGGAAACTTGTAATCTTCTTTTCATGACACTCTGAGACACTTTTGACTTATTTTTATGCTATTTAGGTATCTTTTCAAATATTTTATTCGGAAAGATATTGCTCCAGTGCACTTGATATTTAAATGCTGTTGTAGGCAACAGTCAATTTTCTCTAACCCTGTACTGAGCAGACAGGGAGTCCTGTGGAGGCAGTGTTTTCAGGATCGAAATGCTAAAGCAACAGTTTGAAAAAAGGGCTTGTAATTTGGATAAAACTTAGTGGAAGAACAATGTAGTGGGTGCTAGCTTGTGCATGCAGTTGTTGCACGTGGCAGGCAATCTACCTGAGGTGTATAGGTGTGACATTGCTTCTGGACTTGCATAGTTTTGGTGACTAATGGAGTCAAGGAATTTGGATGTTTGAGGTCCTGATCTCTCCCTCACACCCAGTTTTACCTGGCAGAGGGCAGCACCACAATATTGCCAGCTCTTCAAAGGGAGAAACTGCTTCCTCTGCCTCCTCCTTCCACATGGGGAACTGGCATTTGGAGACCTTTGTGATACTGGTCTGTCTCACAACTTGGAGTCTTCAGGGAATAGGGGGTAAAAACAGGAAAAGGAAGGCGTGGCTGAGGTGTGAAAGGAAGGAAGACTCCTCCTGTTGTATCTTCTCCTGGTCTGTGAGGATATACAAACCTATCAATATAGCTAGCGCCCTCAGCGGTATTCTTTACCACAGAAAACCTGGCTGCAATGGTCAGGGTACCACATATACCCAGGTTTTATGCATGGGCTTAACCTGGATTTAGTTGGCTGAACAGTGGGACCACTCTTGGTACAGATGGGGATGCACATGTCCTTTACAGGTTCAAAACAAAAGCTGATGGGTCCATAATTGCATCTCTTCCTTACACAGTTGAATTTTTCACTTGGCAAAATTACCTGAGATGATGTAACCTGTCTTATTAATAAGACATAACCGTCCCCTTTCCCCCATACCCTCTTGAATTCTGCTCCAGGGATGACTGAGTTCATCCTAGATAATCTCAGCAATGAGATATTCACTCTTCTTGGAAAGATAGCCTGAGAGTGCTAAGAAATTATGATTTACTGCTGGCACCCCTGATTAATGCCAGTACACATTCTGTTTTCCTCTGTATTCCTCTTTCTTTATTAACCACAAACAGTAATGGTATCTTAAACTTTCGTATACTGGACAATTTTTGACCTGTTCTACAAAATGTTAATTTCTTCTTATTGTTATTTATCCTTTAAATGACCAACTTTTATGCCTGTGATCACAGTTAATGATATTTGTCAGAGTGTACGTTCCTCCTTTAGTTTACAGTTTACAAGATGTGCTCATACAGCTGCTGAAAATACCTGAAAAAAACCCACTTGGCTTCCATTGGCACTGCATGGATAGTATTTGGGTAAGTGTTCATGTATTTCTCCCACTGTATCATGCCTCTCTCTGAAGATTTTCAACATTATGTTTGGAGCTGCAGTGCAGAAGGTTAAGATACACTTATGAAATCCTTTGAAGTGCCAGTACAGACACATAAAATGCTTTGCTTTCTCAACAAAATCAGACAAAGTTGTCTGCTATGCAAAATATAAATGGCTTCCTGTCATACGGAAGACAAAAGATGTGTTATTTTCAGAGGGACAAGAAAATCTTAAATTGACCAGTGACTTAATATGGCAGCTTGGTCACTCGTTTTGGAAAACTATTTTGAAGCAATTCATGTTAAAGAACTCTAAACAAGATGGATGTGAGCTTGAAGATCTTTCTTACTGGTTCAAAGTCCACTGAAGGCCAAGTTGCTTCTAAACTGCTTTAAAAAAGCCTCAAATCTAGTATCATGAAAACATAAAAGGTGTTTTCCTAACCTCTACACTGAACTGTACAGAGTTGTGGAGGACTGTTCAGTCTTTCTCTTGAGTATTTTTTTCTGACTTGGATGAGCTGTGCTTGTTTGCTTATTTTTTTCCAAAATATGTGAGTTTTGTTTGTTTGTAACACCTGATACAGTAGGCAGAATCACAAGTGCTCCCATTTGCATTTTGTACTGTTAATGTAGTATAATTGCTGTCATGAGGGTAGTTTTAGCTTGTTCTCTGAACAGGGCCAGGAGTCTGTTGTCATGTTGGTGTGTTACAGATACCAGTGCTTCCTTCAATATTCAATTGTTTTATAAAAGTAAAAGCTAGAAAATTAAAGTAATTAAACTTGAAAATCCCCAAAGCAATTTCATTTTAACTGAGATGCTGTTGATCCCTTGTATTTTGTTTCTCTCCTTGTGGGTTTGATAAATGAAGCACTTACCACACTAGTTAAAATTTCAAGCTTCATGTTTTGCTATGAGGTTTCAGATGAAGTTTATTTGCTGCCTAGGTAACAAATCCAGATGTGGCACTCATCTGTGTATTTTACTGAATTATGTGGAATGAGCTGAGGACAGACACAGGAGACTGTACTCAGTTAAACTAAGTATATGCTGTGGTATCCCAGTGCGTTACTAGGGAAAACAAATATTGTACTCCTTGTCATTGGGTTTTGTCTGGAAGTGTAAACCAGAAGCTTGGTATTTAAACATGCATAACTGCCTGTATGATTTCCATTATCTTTAGTTGACCTAAGATTGTTTACTTAAAAAGTAATTGCTTTGTGCATTGATTAAAGCCTCATGACTGCAGTGTTCCAACGGAAGAGAAAATTCAAGCAGAGGGAAGAACAGGATTGATTGATGCTACAGAAAACTAACAGTAGTTTGTGTGGTTTCATCTATGGTAGCTTCAATCTTGGAACTAGTTTTCTAATTTTGATTCAGTTTAAAATGTATGCTTCTGAACTGCAAATCTCAGCTTGCTGCTGGAATTGATACAGCTATTGATAATAATTTTGCATATCAGTACAGTGAAGGGATATGACTTCTTGGAAGGAAGAGCAACTGCAGTTTCTAGAGAGAACTCACATGGCATACAAATTGCCAACACTTTGCCACTGAAGAGTTTACTGAGAAAAAAAATCAGGGCACTGCCATAACGTATCTAGCCTTATGCTCTGCACTGTTTAGCACAGTGATGAGCTGAGTTTCAGTGCTACAGACCCTTAGAAAATATAAAAAGTATTTTCTTTATTTAATAAGGTTAGAAATAAGGGTAATATTCATGATATGAATACTTCTTATCCCTAAGGTATCTAGAATCATACTGATTTCAGTGGGAGATTTTGTAGTATCATAGGAAATTATTCTCCCATAAGCCAACCTTTCCTCAAACCAAAATGAATGTGACCTAAAAGGGGGTAGAATAATCTCTCTTCGTTTTGCTGAATGGCTTGCCTGTTAAGAACAATCAGGATTTAGCAGTTAGGATGACTGGTGACTGTGGTCTCAGGCTCCCCCTCTGGGCTAGGACTGCCCCTGCTCCAAGCCTCTCCACCTCTGCCCCGCTTTGCGAGCAGAGCTGAGTCTTTCACACTTTAAAAAGCAGAGTGGTGGGATTGGAGAAGGAGGCAGCCTAAGCTTGATTTTGAGCAAAGAGCTGGGAGCAGTTCTAGCTCCACTGAAGCCAGTGAGAGTTTTGCCATAGACTTTGGCTAGGGTCAGGTTTTTGTGTAATGAACCTGTCAGCAAGGCCATGGATACCATCCCATGCTGGATCTGAAGGAAGCTGCTGAAGGCAGTTTTCTAGGCAGGAATAGGACAGAGAAACACTCAAAGTCATAAGGGATTACAGCTGGAAGGATTTAAAATAGTTTAAAAAAAAAACCAGCCCACCACTCAGCTTGCATCTTCTCTGACAGTAACAGAAAGGCTTGGTCTCAAGGTCCAGAGTTCTTGAACTGTTAAATGATTGAGCAAAATCTGAAGGTTGAACAACTCCATTTTACCTTATGACCACTGAAAGAGTAACTGAATTTGGGAGGCAATATGATTAATACTGATGTGAGTGTTTTAAACTTATTATAAGAGTGGCAGTGTAAAAATAGATATTCTGAAATCTTTGGAATTACATGTACTTTTCCTTGGATGTTTCAGGTCAAATCCTGTCTTTTCTGTGTACTTTGGTAAGTGCAGGGATACAGCACACATTTGCTGTGACCCAAGTAACCCAGAGGAGGATTCTGATAGCGTTCCCTCAACCTCCTCAGTAGTTTTGTTTGCTGTGTTTGCAGCTTAAATGTGAATTTGTACATCTATGATGATAACTCTTCTATATAGTGGAATGTCAGAGAAATGTTGGGAATGTATTATATATTCAACATAGATCTGTACCTGAATTATCTTCCCTTTTTAAAGTCACTTGTTTGACTTAACAGTGGTGTGATTGAGAGGCTCCATAAGGTAATAATAAATTTTAAAAAAAGCTCACATCTGTCAGCTCTTGACAACAATGAATCTTAAGTAGGTATGCAAGTTATTTATGGGTATCAAAGTGATGTTCCCATTGTAGATCAAGAGCCATAGTGTGCTTCCCTCCTCTCCTGCTTTCCCCCTTGCAGTGCTGTAAATCTAACTTCTGCCCATCCTATTGTTGGAAGAAAAGCAGCCATATTGTGCTGATTGCTATTAAATTAAAGCAGAAAGGGAGGGAAACAAATGCGGAAGCCAATCTTACCAGCAGGGATACCACTATCTTTTATTTTGCCTTTTGGGGGTCACAAAGTCATGGCAGGCAGCTGACCTCCGATAACCTTTTCAGTGCCACAGCATGCAGTTTCTTTCGGAAGAACTTAATTTAACACAACTGAAGTTCCTGGCTAACATTTGTTCCTGAAAAGAGTTGTCTTTGGTGTTTTCTGGTGAGCAGACAACAGAGATGCTGCTTTTGTTCTGAGGAGAAAAGTTAGTGCATGTTAGTTAAGGATTTGTGGTTTCCTATAGTGGTGCTGGGTCTCTCTGAAGATTCTCTGGGGTTCTCATCACCAAAGCGCCACTGCAGTGGAGGAAAAGCACAAGAACTTACTTTAAAACACATTTTAAATGAAGCTATTCTTGCTTATTGAGGATGATGTGTAGTTTGGTCCAAGGTAAATAAAATCATATTCTCTCTATAGAGCTATTGGTATATCTGTGGTAGTCCATGTCTTTGATATGAACCGTGCAGTATGGAACATATATCCATGGAAGCTTGACTGTAAGCACAAGCAAGATTAATTGGAGCAAGATGAGTTTTATTTAGTTCTTCTGTTGTGTAAATACACTGGCAACACAGGAGAGAATAAACTGGGTTTATGTTATAGGGTATAAATACAGAAGACTGATTGAATTTAAACAGCACCTGCTAGGTGAAGTGTGTCAAGCTCTCTTAATTGCAGAAATATCTGGATATAAATAACCCGCTGTATGCTTTTTTTTAGTTTGATCATATTGACATTCTGTAAGTAGAATTAGTGATAGAACATTTGGCTAGAGAGAAAGGCTGTTTATGACTCTTGGAAATGGAGCTGGGTTCTGTAATTGGTGATTTCTGAATCTCTTTGTAACAGGAAACATTACTGAAAGGTCTCTTGGTCTAATTCAGGATGCATGAGCATCTGTATGAGTCCTTGGTGGAGGAAAACTTGAAGTTTTAGCTTTACTGCACTAGCAACAGGCCGAGGGAAGACCTTCTCAGCAGCACAGGCTGGGAGTTGGCAGCACCTGGGTCACTGGTTTTGCCAGGGAAGAAGGTCCAGCTCTCTGACAAGGCGGAGTGATGTCCTGAAGGACGGCTCTCATCAGCTGCTATCTGCTGCCATAGCACAAGGGACTCTCAGTTTACAGTGTCTCACTTTGTTTCCTGGGTCAAACTGCAGGGCCTCTCTGGCATCCCAGGTCCTCTGCTGACAGTCTTCTCCTGGAAAGGAGCTCCCTGTGAGCTCTTGGGGTAGACAGGAACAGGGGAGCAGCTTCTGCACTTGTAGATTGTCTTGAGTGTTGCTATGGGAGGTGATGAAGCACTGCTGAAACTGTCATTGAGGGTGTGGGAGGAGACTGGGGAAAGGAATACTACATGCCATGAGAAACCTCTTCTTTGCTAGAGACCTGCCTTAGCAAATCCCAGCTAAGTGAAAATATTCTCTTAATTGCTCTTCAGTCTTCTCTTTCTTCCTTTTGACCCCATCTTTGATACTGAAGGTCTTAATCTTGCAGAAGAGATGTGTGGCTGATGTTTGAGGCTGTGTCACCTTCCTTGGAGTTAATACATCTCTGCAGTAAAGGGTACAGAAAGCATCTGTTTTCAGGGCTGGGGCCACACCAAGCAGAAATGATGCAGTCAACGCTGCCTGGAAAGATCAGGTTACCAACTCATTAGAGGGAATGTGTCCTGGTAACTGTAAAATGAGCTTCCATATTCCCTCATTTCTAGCCTCTAATTTGCTAGGTGGTTTCGTTTATTAGCATACATTCAAGTTCGTGGGTACTTGTATGGCTCTTTCTTTGAGAGACAAAAACATTAACCCTCTCTTACACCACCTGTTTGCACTTCATTGTCAACTGTGAAGGGTTATTTGCTTTATTGTTTCACTTTTCATTAACTTTTTTCTTTATTAACATGCAGACTGCAATCGGATTTTTTTTTGCTAGAAAGGGACTTTGTTTGTCATTAATACCATACTTGTAGCTGCATTTCTTTATTTAAAAGAAATAAAGCTTTTCTTTTGTATCTAGTCTTTATATCTACCCTTGGTGTGTGTCTGTCCTAGTGGCTTTCCAAAGGTACTTGATTTAGCTTTTCAATATGTAATTAATGCCAAACGAGTTAATTGCTTTACAAGTGTCCAAAATTCCCTCGTTTCATTTCTATTCATTTATCAACCCTCATTATACAACCACTGTTCCACATAAACACAAATGATTGTTAATGAATGCCTAATGTCGTATTCATTAGAAAATCAGGTTAATGGCTAGTAATGAATATCTGTGCTACTTGTTACTTTCAAGTATGGGTTTTTTTCCTTGTTTCTTACAATACTACTTTAATCTACAAAGAAATCATACCTGTGTGTTAGGCCAACTGAAACATGATGAGGTCAAGCCTTTGCAAAAGCCCTCAACTATTCCCATATTACAGGTGCTTTCTCTGTAGGTGGAAAGCTAAAGATAGTTCACAAAGACAGACAACCTGTAACTGCCTGTTTGTCCTCAGGGGATATCTACTTAGGGGAATTACTCGTGTTCTTAAAACCATTTAAGGCGAGTCAAGGTGACAAAGATCTTTCCTAGATGCCTTTCTACAGTCATAGGAGATTTGATTATACACAATTAATATCTGTATCTGGCACATACTGAGACATAGAGTAATTCTAATGAATAGTGTATTTCTCATTGTGGGAATATGTGGTGCAAACTCTAATACTTCCACCTAGTTTTGCAAGCCGTTAAGGTTCAAGAGAGGTGAGCACTCTCAGTGAAAGCAGCAGTAAGTTTCCTCTATTCTACTAGCTAAACTGTGACAAGATAGTACTATTTCACATACTTTTGTATATCCATGTGCTGTTACAGGTCATTGGGAATGAGCAGGACTTACGTAATTTAGACCACAGATCCCCAGCTGCTGTATATTGTCTCATTGCCCCTATGATCTTCTAGAGCAGCAGGGGAAGAACACATCTCTGTACAGCTGCAACCCCTGCTCTGATAGCTGATGCCAAATAGAGGTTTTCTAGGAAGCAATTAACTTTAGGGTAGTATTGGGCATAGAAATACGGTTCTGCGCTGAATGTTGGACAAGACTCGAGACTTTCAGAAAATATGTTTTGGGAAAGACCTTCTTTAAATCAAAGGTAAAACTGGGTTCTGATTTTTTTCTGTAGTTAAAATTTCACTTGAACTTATGCTAGAGCAGATACAAGACTGCCCCAACCAAATTGCTTTCTAGCTAACAACATTCTTTTGTCTCTACCAGGGGTAGTGCATTTGAATTTCTGGTCTCTCTAACTGTTGTATTTTATGTTAATTCATTAGCATTGTTGGTATCTGCCATCCTAGCTGTGGCTGCATTTTGATGCATGGAGCAATTCCTAGATATTTGCTATGGTGAAATGTTTTAAAACGTTGTCTTTTGATTTGCAAGGGTTCAGTAATCCTGATTATGATAGATTATCCAAATGCAAACCTGTCTGTGTGCGTGTGTGCGTAGTGTCTTTTTGCAGAGACTTAGAGATAAGTAATACTGAATAATATCCCTTGTCTTACTTTATAAGGTTCTGCCTGCCAAAAATATTTGGCTATTTGAAGTTATATGTCTCTAATAACTATGATACATTTAATATTTTGTTTTAGAAAGCATTGGCTCATCTTGTTTGCTATCACTTCTGCCATGGTAACACGAAGGCCTGAATATCCTAGGAGCATTTGAGCTGGAGCTATAGCTCTTCTGAGGGCTCAGGAAACAAATATCTTGTATTATTTGCATTGATATTCATCAACAGCCTTCTTGGTTTGCCTTATTAGACCTTTAAGGGACTTCACAAACATATTAAACAATAATGGTGATGAACGTGGTCTTGCTAGACACCCCAAGCTCAGCAGCTCTTTACAGTTAGAAAGAATTACTCCTTATTGGTAATTAAACCTTGAAAGAACACATTTGCCCTTATATAAATGGTGAGAAAAAGAGTCCCCAGAGTGACTCTGCAGACTGCTGTTTGTCAGACACTGCAGATAAGTTTAAAAAAAAAATGAAACACAATACAGTTAAAATTTAATTGATTCTTTATAATGTTTCCATCAAACAAATTAGAACATGAAGTAAGATGAGAGAATTTATGCAATGAAAGACAGTAAATCGTATTTATTACTTAATGAAAGTATTTAAGTGGCAGTGCTGCATCAGAGGACACTGTCTGCTCCCATTTAATGTTGGTATTGTGGTAGTAAGCATGGTCAGGATTAGGGTCCTATATGAGCTTATCATCTGAGTGTGTTTTACATATGTTGTTTGATTTCTAGCAGGAGTAATTAACAGTGCTCATGGTTAGAATGATTCCCAAGGGTATATCTCATATGTTGAAGGCTGAATAAGTTCTGTGGGATTTTTCTGAATCATTTATACTGACATTCCAGATTTCATCAGCCTCCTCTCTGTCTGCTCAGCACTTGGCATCACTGAACTTGAATCAAGGCGCCAAAACGCAAGCATGGGTTGGCATTGTTCATTAGGCAAAGACAGCTGAACCATCTGCTAAACACAATATGGAAAAATGTTGTGGTACCTTCACACAAGTTTTTTTTTGGGTGATTTTAGAGCACATATGATGGGTTCCTTGGTTTGACCTCGAAAGGGAAAGCTGAGCAATTAATACTGACATAGAGCTTTCATCTACTAAGAGAATAATAGTGGCTCAGGTCCCAGGTATCTGAGTTTACTTATTTATGATTATTTTGAGCAGCTCAAGAATGTCGTGATCTTGGAAGTTCAATATATGATGGAGAAATTTCCTTTTATCTTTTCATTGGACTTAGGGAGTGGAAATTTCAGTTCAAGCAGTCTGGTTTTAAGTGATATCTGGCCCTATGTGATTTAATTTCTAGTAAATTAATAGTTGAGTATTTTAGAAACTGTTTACTAGTGCTACAAGTACAAAGCTGAGGAGCCAACCTAGGAAATCTGATGACAGATCACGCTGCCATACTGCAAACCTGCATAAGACAAGACTAAAATATGAGCTAAAATTTCTGGTTTACCACCTGAGAGTCTCCTTAGATGTGTTATATCTTTGAAATGTCTTTTTGAAATCTATTCTACAGTGATGTGCTCAACCTGCAAAATCAGAATAAACGAAACTACTTTTTAAATACTCTGAGGGCTGTCCCTGGGGGTATTCATGTGATGTGGTGGTGAAGGGCATGGCTTAGTGGTGACCTGGCAGTACTGGGTTAATGATTTGGCTTGATGATCTTAAAGGTCTTTTCCAACCAAAATGATTCTATGATTCTTTCCACAGTCCACGCAGGCAGTGTGATGGGTTTGAGACGTTTACTGCTGTGCTGTACATAGAGTCCCACAACCACTGTACTGCATTCAGTTCAGCTTTGTGTGCTTTACTCTGCTGGTACCAGTCCTCCATTCACAGAGGGTTGTTTGGCTCCTTAGTGCCCTTCACTGACAGCAATCCTGCACACAAACAGGGATGGCTTGTATTTTTGACCTCTCTCTGCTTCATGGAATATAAAGACTCCCCAGTAGCAGAAGGTGTAACCTGTAGATGGTACACATCAGCTTGACAAAAGACATCATTGCTGGCAAAAGGGGAAGGATTGGTAAGGGCGGGTAAGGGTGAGATACTTAGGGCACCTAGAATTTGTGGACTGAGAGACAGAGCTTGGCACAAAGCACAGGGAATAGCACAGCTCAACTCTGCCAGAAGAGCCAGACCTACAAGCTGACAGCAAGCAAACGTCCAACAGGAAACACCATCCTAGGCCTCCTTGTTCCACCCACAAAGTTAACCCGTTTTTAACTCTTTTTAGTAAGTGCTATTTCCACATCAGTAGTATACAGCATGTCCAAAATTACCATAATAACTGGGAGAAGTTTTTGCTTATTTTTTGTGTATACTTAATTTCTCACATAGATTTTAGGAATTTCTGTTCTGATTAGGCTTGGAGCCAGTGTTCTCATGTTGGGTTGCTCTTGATCTTCTGATTAAATAACCCTTTTTCTACACACACAAGGATTATAGAGCAACACAAAACAACAACAAATAAAACCTCACTTGGTGTAATCTTTAGTACTATTACTAGTACTATCACCTTTTGCATTTAATATGCTATTCAGATGACTGTGAAGAATATTTTAGGAATACATAGATTTTGAAACATTGATTTAATTATTTGTCTGCTATGTAAGAATCAAAATCAGCTTTATAGGTGCAATTTTCTCTTCACTAGAGGTACAAAGCACAAAAATTGCAAGAATAATTTCATCTGTCTCTTTCAAATAAAAATAAATAGATGAGTTCATCAAGGAAATTGCTGACCTGTTATATTTTTTCTTTCATTTGCTAATGATCTCCTTTTTCAGTGAATGAAGCTTGAGCCTGGTGATTTTTCGTGCAATGTGTACATGTATATCTGGTAAATTAGTGTCAGTGTGCTGGGGAAGATGGTAGCCATAGCCCAGGGCTTTCAGTTGCCATGGATCCATTGCAGACCTCTCTGATTGTAGCTTGTTAGGGCTTTGTTTAAACAAGTAGGAACCGGGGGAAAAAAAAAAAAAATCAGCTATTTCTACCATTTACATTTTAACTCTTCTAATTGTCCTAATTTCCTTCCTATTTACAATGAACTGTTAGGGGAGTAAGCCTTTTGGGGTGACCACTACATTCTTCAAACTCATGCCAAACATTCTGTCCACATTTTCTCCCTGTGTTATTCTGGCATGGAAAAGATTCAGCCTGCCTCTGTTGTGGGAGACAACATATTGTACCTTAAATACATACATACTCATCACCTATAAAATATTGTATGACAACTGATAGCACTTTGAGCATTAGTTTTAGAAAATAGTGCTCGACTCCACCATGCTTTCTGATTTGGTCAGCTGTGGCACTTGTTTGAATTCAGCAGAGTGTTTTAAATAGAGAAATACACCCCTTAATATTTTCCATTGCTGTTTATATTGACACTAGGATTACGCTGAATGCAGGTCTCTGTGTGTAGAGGGCAGTGACATGCTCTGAGCACAGCAGTGGGTACCTGCCTGTGCTGCAGCCACCACTGTTGTGTCAGTGTGAGGAGATGGTCATGCTGAAAAAGTCAGTGGGCATCTGGTCTTGTATGGACAGTAATAAAACATCTGTGTCCAAACATGTCCCCCAGCGTGGCCTTCGCGTGGGGTCCACGGTGAAAGATGGGAAATGTGTGAAATTCTGCGAGGGTCTGAAGAACCAGATTTTTTTGCATATAGACTTCCACCAGAGGACCTGTGTTATCTCTGCATACTTCATCTCTGTGTCCATATCAGCTATGCCTGTGTGGTAGTGCTTCCCATCTCTCTCTACAAACCTCCCTTTATGATTAATTAATGTCTATCAGAAGAGCTGCTAGGCCTTGTTTTCATTGCAGTTAGAGTCCATTTTACCCTACCAAATGAAGAAAATTTAAGGTTACTTTGAGGGATGTACATCCAGTTTACTGTTACTTTCACAACCTTTTTTACTCATTAAGTGGGTGTTATTTGCTTTAATGTAGATTAATCCAGTTTATTTCTAAATTTGAGAGTGGTATTTTACTCTGAGGATGAGTATTGGTGACTTTGCTGTGGTTGTTACACTTTGAAGCAATATTTAGTAATGGTGCCAAGATAAGGGTGACGTTTATTATCCACTGACTATGCATTATGATATAATAAATAATCCTGCTAATAATAAAAGCCAACTTGTTGTCTGGCTTTTATTTTTTCAGGTCTGTGTGAACTGGAAAGTGAGACCAAATTTCTCCTTTCTTTTGTTCAGCTGTAACATGCAGTTCATTCAATGACAGCATCTAACCTTTTTAAGATTGGATATAAACCAAAAGACTCAGGCTGGCCACAGAAAATGGTCCAATGAAGTGCCCCAACACTGTAGAAAGAAGAGGCAGGATTAGGGTTATGGTTACCCCATTTTCTTCCCCTTTTCTCATGGCAGTCCCAAAGTGTAATTACCTTCTGCATTTCTTTACTCATGAGATTTTAAGGGCAGAAGGCAGTCAGGAAGTAAAGCTGGAGGAGCAGAGGTTGAAATATCACACTAGATGCAATTCTACTACATTTTGCAAACATCACTGTTAACGTTATTTGTGATAGTGCTAAGGCAATAGTTTTTCCTGTCCTCTTGGCTTTGGTGTTCCATCAGTTTGGCCATAAGCCTTTCTCCACGCTTTTGTTGTCTGTTTAGGCTGTGAGGGTTTTAGGGCAGGAACCATCTCTTGTTTACTGTGCAATGTTGTGCATGATAGATCTTGGTTGTTCTTATCCCTCAAACTGTACAGTTGTGAAAATGATAGTCAAAATCTGTCTGTGAGGGAAAGGAAAGGGGACGGATTTATAAGGTTTAGCCTAAGAAATTATCTAGTCAACATTCACCTATATTAATCCAAATCATTATTCCAGTAGGCTCACGTTTTTATTTGGTCAACATATGGAAGGTTCCTCACTTTCCTTTCTGTCACCATACGTGTTTTTCCTCAGCAGTACAAATAATCCAAGTGTTTGTAGCAGCTTCTTCACAATGCATTTTTCTCTGCTACAAGTGACCCTAAAACCAAGACACACAATTTTTCTCTTCTCTACCAGATTTCAGGGCATGCAAAAGAAAAGTTCAGTCTTACAGACTTGAGGTGTGCAATGTGCTTCTAGAGTCATCCGTGGGTGTGTGCAGAGGTCTGCAGAGCTACCCTGATAATTGAATTCCTGGCTCTATCACAGCAGCTAGAAATAAATAATTTCTTATTGCCCAAGGCATGTAGGAGCTTGTAGGACTCCCTGTGAATTTCTCCGGAAGGCACCAGCTCAGGAATGTCACTTTGGCTAACTGCAGAGCTGCAGGGAGGCTGCTGGTCCCTGATGGGCAAAACCTCCAGGTTTTGGTGCAAATTCTGATCCTACAAAGGGAAGAGGGGAAGCAGGCGATTCTGGTGTGCCTGTGGCAATATAAGTATTCTGGCAATACCCTCTAGTGGAGACAGGAGGTCTGCCACCAAAAGGAGGGGGTTGCCAGCAAATTTACACACCGACTTCTACAGCTTCAGGACATCTTTGTCAGGTAACTGTATGGCTGCTGCGGGTTTGTGTATAGGAAATGTTTTACTACTATGTTTGTGCCAGCTAGAGAATGTAATTTATTTCTAAGACTCCTAACCACAGTTACTAAGCTGCCACAGCTGTGTGGTGTAGACTAATTGTTTGCTACCTCATTCTCAGTGAGGCTAACGCATTGTATTCTAATTATATAATTTACACTCTGTATTGCATAACTACACAACACAGAGACTGCTAGCACTTTTTTTTTTTTTTTCCTTTTGGTTTCCTGATGACTGCAGGCAGTAGAGGTGAGAATTTGTTGTGTGCTGTTTCTTGCTGCTATTAGTCTACCTCTTCTCTGCAAACTCCATGGGAACACGGAACTGTCTGCTACAGAAACAGAAAGAGAAATGTGGGAATTGAGCTGAATAAATAAGTAAATAATTGAAAAATACTGAAACTTTTTTTTTTTTTTTGTAATTCATTTGCATGTAGAAAGTTGCATGGTGTTTTGTCCAGGTTTGTAGCAATGTTATATTGGGATAACTGGATACTTTTCAGTAATTACTGGTTTAGCGTATCTTCTACTTCTGCTATAAACCACATTGATATCAGTAGGAACAGACCTAAGACATGTTACTCTTCTGTGATGTCTCTCTTTTCTTACAAGATAGCATCAGCATCATGGAGCAGCCTCAAGAAAGGGTCAATATACATGAACCAAAACACCTCTAGTCTCTGCTTTGAATAATTTATCACTTAAGTAAAGGATATTACTTCAAATTGGAGTGTGTTATGTCAGAGGAAGAAAATATGTTGGAGATCTATGCTATCTTTCACTCACAAAAGCTATGTGAGAATTAGTTTATTTAATAATACAACAGACATAATGTTGATATTATTTTACAAGATTTTTATCAGGGTTGCAAATAAGTAAATATTTTAACATAAAATATTCCAGTGATTATATATTTTTTTTTAAATGGAAATCAAATTGCAGTCGGTCTTGCAGAATCAAAAGTAACAGAAAAAGAGCAATGTTGATCCTTTAGTATCAATACTTAACATATCAATGCTTATGCTGTAATTAGCCTTTTGACTTGATTACTCAGTTAAGTGGGAAATGTTTCCATGACTTCATATTTTGGAAGCTTTTGTATGCACAGACAAACCTTTACTTCTGGTTGCATAGTTTTGTTTTGCACACAGCTGGAAAGGATATAAAATACAACCTGGTGGCCCACAGCCTAAGATAGTTCAGTGTTCTAGAAGTTTGCTTTCCAAGGCAGAATTAACCAGGAATCAGCTGGGATCTGGTGTAAATTGGGTGACTTCTGAGGAGTGACTCTAGATTTGCACTTCTGTAAATAACAAGCTTAATTAGCCCTGTTGTGTTTCCTGCTTAAATTCCTATGGGCTCAGCTTTTAAAATTGCTTCCTAAGATTTTAGCCAAGGCCAGATAGGGTGGCATTTAAAGAAAAAGCTTAGTGTTGGCTTTATGCTTCTTCCTCTGAAATAAAGCTTTAAGTTTTGGAAATCCCATCAGGGCTGTCTGCTGATTATGTGTGTGTTGACATGCTAGGTACAGCATCTTAAATTTGTATGGATGCAACATAAAACCAGGAGGCAAGGTTATGTTCTGAATAGTGAAGCGTCTGTGTCAGGTTAAGATGTATTGATTAAGACACACTGCTGAATGAGACAACAGCATGTTGCTGGCGTGGATCTAGAGAGAAAAGCTCATTGGTGGCTTGTTTACTCTCTGTGGAAAGCTTCTCTTCAAGGGAAAATCACATCTTCAAAGATAATATTATATGAAATTGCAGTTTAGAATTGTGTGAGGCTATTATATATTGTAAGGTGTGAGGGAGATAAACGATGGGGAACAAGAAGCTCAGCAGCAGAACTGTGTAATCTTCCCTCCAGGTATAAGTAACTTAAATTCACCTATCAGTCAGGTCCTCTGAGGCACCATCATTTGTGCTTGTGCTCTGGAGGGAGTTATTCTGGCTGTGATCTGAAGGGAGCCAACCTGCAACATAATTTTTATTAAGAACTACAGAACAAGCTCCATATCCTTGAAACTAAAGAACATTGGCAGTAAGACATTTGCTTATTTTTCATTCACCTTTCTGAAAGGTACTCCTTTTTCCCCTAGAACTATGCAACTTGTCAAGCCCAAAGTACAAAGAAGTTGATCTGCAGTGCTTAACATTTTTTTTTTTTTTAGATTAGAAATGTTTGAAAATTAAATGGTGAGTAGAAAAGAAAAGGCAATTCAGCTTTTACTGGAGCAGCTATGTTGTTTGCCCTGAATCCCTGTGTCCTTAGACAGAGCAGTTGTGGCCATGAGCTAAATAAGTGGGTGGAAAGCCAGGACTGTCCCTCTCCTGTGGGCAGTTCATTGCCCTGGTCTCACCATCCTGCTCTGGAAAGGTTCTGGGGCTGGACCATGGCTGCTGCTCATGGTGCAGGACCAAGCATGGGAGGGCACTGCCAGGAGGTAAGGGTGCAGGGGAGGCAGCGCCTAGCACAGCACAGTTACTGTAGCAAAAATTGTGAAACTAACTGCAATATATGATTCATACCAAGATGCAAAGTAGCCCAAAATGCCTCATTTTGTATATAAAATCCTAAAGGACTAGTAAACCATGTTGTATATGATGCCAGCTGTAGAGAGAAAAATGTAGTAAGCTCTCCTGGTGTTTTTCTTTCTCTGTATACAAAGGTATGTTTTCTCTCACAAGAACAGTCTAAATATCCCATTAATGTCTTATGTGTAATATTAGCAAAACCCCTTTCAAGATTAGATTACAGTATTTTGATTTGTTACTCATCAGTATGTATAATTATCATTTAACAATGTTATGAAGGACTGATGAAGGGAAGCAGGTGTTTAAACATGTGTTACCAGTAGTTTGATACAGCATTTAATTCCCTTTATTTGCACTTTTAAAAGACATCTATTCAAGGAGGGAAAACAATGAGGCACTATATAGTCATGAGTGTTTGCAAGAGGAAGAAAAAAGATGTTTAGTCAATTTTTTTTTGAGCAAGTGTTTTTTAATTAATAAGGGTGAGCTTTTTAGTGGTAGTATAACATTATATAAAGATTGTGAAGGGAATGAGGTGTGTTACAATTTTAGATAACAAGAAATTTATATCCTCAGATGGGTTTTAAACCCCTAAAATATTTCTGGATATTAGACTAGTGAAAAGTATAGATTGGTCCTGACAAGCCAAGTGTGGTTTTTGAAATCCACACACTGGAGAGTGCTGCTGCCGAGAAGTGTCTGCCAGGACCATGAGGAGGGCCCCGCAAGTGATGTCCATCTTGTGTGCCCCACTCTCTTAGCTGTGTCCATTACCTCCAAGGGAGTCAGCATCCC
>NW_008589766.1:96529-123692 GCF_000691845.1 Merops nubicus
GGGGGACCCACCTCTTCAGAAATTTATATGTCAGAGGTTGGGATCTTCAGGACCAAAGAGCACTGCCCAACTATCTCCTTGAATGAGAAAACTCCTATCTACCTCTAGGTAATGCTCTCAGGGAGGAGGTGCTTGAAAAACCTGGAACCTGGTTCTTTTTATCAGTAGAAGTCTCCATGGCTATCATAGTTTGTCTTCTCATAATTAATATAGGTTAATAGCACCTTTAAAAAATAATCTTTATTTGAGTTAAAAAGGTGTACTTATTTTTTTTTTTTCTCTGCAGGTTTTCTCTAGTCTCCAAAATAAGCCAAAATGAACAGTTTTGCCTTCTGAAGCAGCAGTTTTTTGTATGCAAGTCTGTCAGATACTCGTGTAGCCAGGGCAGGCTGTTTGAGATGGTTCCATAAGGCAGCAGTGCCAGTGCTGAGCTTCTTTCGAACAGCTATGTAGAACACCTGGCTGCTACTTCTTTGTCTGTGGATCACAAGCAAAGCCTTACAAATGATTCTTATGAAGTGATTCAGGACACCTATATTTAGCTATTTGCTCTGTTTTATTGTGGAAGACCAGTTTCAGCATCCTGGGTGAGTATGGCGTTAATGCTGCAACCTGACAGTTCTTCCAGGGGAGATTTTCCTGTCTGTTGATGGAGGAGATGTAGATACCTCTAGAGAGAGGGCAGCTCAGTCAAGTCTCCCAGTCCTGTTGCTACTCTGGTGACTTTATATCTCTTTTTTCTTGCTCTCCAACTAGTATTCATCTGGCTCACTTGCTCTGTTTCTGGAGAACCATCCTCTGCATGAAAGAAACATCTGGTTACAAATCAAATGATTACTCTTCTGAGAGGCAAAAAGATATTTGCATTAGCAGTTATGCTATTGCCATTGTAACTTGCTTTAAGAAAGCAAATCTATGCCCTGCCTTATGGTGGAAGTCAAAGTGATCCTAATGATCCCTGGCAGCCATAAAATGCACACATAAAAAATAAACTGAGATGGTGTTTCATGATTGCACCTATGTTTCTCTTTACCTGATGATTTTGTTTTCCCTGCATGATATTCTGTAATTCATGAAAATGGTGTCTTTTTAAAGTAACTTACTTTATGAGCAACCTTTAGTATTTCTTTTCCTCTATTTATTTTGTTTCTTAATTGCTGTTATGTATCATTAACAGGGAGGCTAAACTTATTGCAGCTGCTGGACCAAAATAAGCTGACATTTTTTTTTTTTTTAATTTCTGATTTATCACATTGTTCAAATTAGTCCTCTGCACACTTGACAGGTATAGAAATCTTCCATTTTGCTTGTGCTTTGCTTTCATTAGGCAAATTTATTTATTATTTTATGGGTAATGCTTATGGTGAACCAACTTGCAGCTTTGAGCAAGTGTGACTGTACATATTGAATCTGGCCTTAGAACCAGACCAGAGACCCTGCGTCAGCTCTCAGAGTCAACTCTCCTACCTTATAGCATGACAGACAACCTGAGCAAGGTGTTACTGTGCTCAGCAATCAGTGCCGTTAGCTTTTGAGGAGTTGAGTGTAAATCACCTAAGGATGAGGCTCTAAGGCTATAGTTTTGTTTGGGATAGGGTGTCTCTCTGATCTGCCCCTGTCAACAGTAAAATTAAGTAAATATAACAGTGTAGCATATCTGTGTTTTATAAAAGTTCCCTAATTGCTAAGGACTTTTCCTTGTTAATACAGGTGTCAAATGCTTTAACTGGGGACCTTCTTTGCTCTGCACATGTGGTTGGCTCACTTTTCACTTCTAGCATTATATCGTGCCTAACCAAGCCTTTCAGCTATCATAAAGCACTATACAGAATTTGCATGTGGAGGTGGCTGTGTAAGTGCCAACTCCTTTAAAGGAGTATTGGAGTTAAGGAAGGGATTTGGGGATAAATACAGGTGGTCAGCAATGACTTTGTCCAAGGGACCTACCCCCTGTCTTGCCAGGTATCTGGTGCTTGGGGCTCAGCAGATCTGTGCTATTTTGCTGAATTGCCTTTTATTTTTCATTGTAATCTGAAGACTTAAAGAATGTGTTCCTACAGACCTCGGTGTTGGTAGCTGGCCTGTTACTTCCCAGCGGGTAGGTAGAGCCTTGCTGCTGCTGCTCAGGTGCTGAGAATCACCACTGAAGGTCCTGGGGCTCACGCTCAGGAGGCGCTCAGGAGAAGGTCGTTTTAGGGGAGCAGCTGCAGCAGTTTGAACATCCAAGTCAGGTCCTTGCTCTCAACTGTTTGCCAGTGTCGCTTCCTTTTAGTGTATATTATAGGAAGTTTAGGAAGCTGAGCCTCCTTATTTAGGCAGCTAAATATGGACCCTGATGCTTGGTTTCCTGAGGTTTCTGTCAAAGACAGACCCCTGCTACATGCGTGTTGTGGGACCCCAGCAGAGATGGCATGGCTTCCAGCTCCCTCCCTAGGGTGCCCTGCTGCCTGCAGAGCCAGCGCTACTTGTGCCTGCTGCTCTACCTGCTCCTCCTGGCCAAGGGGCCTTTCCACTCCCCCAGCACCTTCTAGTCTGCTGAAGACAGTGACTGTAAGTTCAGCTCCTTCCTTCAAATCACATTTGCTACATTATACAATGAGAAGTTATCTGAGCACGTCACGTCAGCGATGCAACACCCAGAAAAGCACCACCTTTTCTGATGAAATATTACCATTTTGTCAGAGGGCTCCAACACTTAAAGGTTAACTGGGCTGACTTCAGAGGGAGGGGAGGGCTTTGGGCACCCTGTGGACACTCAGCCCCAAGGCCAGATCCTGCAGCGATAGGCTCAAATGTCATTTTAATACAGCTTTTGTGTCTTCATAAAAAAATGTAACTTCTGGTATCAGTTGCATGAGAGTTGATGTTTAACTTTTTGGCCTTTAAGAAATTATAGTTTGACATTAAGTTTAACTTTCCTGGCTAATGAAATTATCATGATGGAACAGCCCAAGTAAATAATAAATACAATAACTTCTTTGCCTGTTCTGTGCTTTTACTATTCATAATTTTTAGGACCATAGATATTAGCTACACTTACGTAAGACTTAACGAACAGTAATTATCTTTTGGCTAAAGAAAAAGCCCAAACGAATGCTAAGCTGCATTATCGCTTGGCTTCTGACATGAGCTGATAATCAGATTTTCTTGCTTAAATCCATGGTGCTTGAACAATGCTACCCACTGTCTGTCCTTCCTGATATTACCCTTAATTAGAAAGAACAGAAACACAAATCTGAATTATTTCAGAATCTGTTTTCCATGGTCAGTGGTTGGAAGAGCTTAACTTTATTACAAATAAAACTGGCTTTATTTAGTAATGAAATCTGAAATGCTAGGCCTGTAATAGTAGATAGTCTATTAGTATGGTGTTTACATGCTGAAAAATGTTGTGTGGGCAAAGTATTTTGTAATAAATCGTTAAGTAATTGAATTATGATTCTTTTACCCAATTAATAAAGCAGAAAAGGAGACCTATAGGAAGCTCTATACCATAGTTCAAGGCAAGCATACATTGTTCTCTAGTCTTGCTCTTTGTATGTAAGACTTCTTTTTTAAGATGCATTTGGTGAATGCCTGTTTCTGTCTTTCCATACATTTGAGATTGTCATTTGTCTTTTTTTCTAATCCTTTTTTTTTTACTGGCTCCTTGTTTGTGAACACTTGACACATTAAAACCTTTTTTTAAAAAATATTTTTTATGTATATATATGAGAAAATCCTTGTATCTAGCTCTTTTTATTTGTTTAAGGGACTGGAAGATGCTTTTTCACCACTAAATACAATCTTCTAATTTACTGCCATAAATTGTATTCTCTGTAAAACACCAGAAAAGTTAGGTTACCTGATCCCTTTTACTCCACTGTGATACAAGTGCTAATCTGCTTCCATAGTTATTGTTGTAAAGCATAGCTTTAGCAAAATGTAATTTTAAATCTGCCACAAAATCAGAAGAGTAAGAGTACATAAATAATTAGTGCACGTGTTTTGTTGCATAGCATATATATACATATATATATAGCACTTGTTAATGTACCAGTATACATACAAAACATATCAATAGCTGGAGTTTTCTGCCGCATTTTCAAGGTGTCTTCCTTTTCTGGTCAAGTGTTGTACATCTTCAGTAGATATTTTGTGCATAATAAATAGTTATTTAAGAGAAAAGCCAGGAAGAAAACCACGGTGTTCTTGGCAAGCCAATAATTGAAAAGTACAGGTGCTACGAGTGGATATAGGCCTAAAGTAAATAGTTATGTTAGTTGTTTTTTCTTTTTAATCAAAAGAAAGTGCCTTTCATTCTGAGAAATTTATTTCTTTTAAATATTTGCAAGCCACAACTGATAGCATGTAACGCCACTTTTCTTTCTTTCTTGACAAAGGGAATAGCTTGTGGTAACAAGCAGATGCTTGAGTGGGCTGTGTGGCATGAGGTGTACTATCAGGCAAGAAAATCAATATTTACTGTTCTAGTATCTTTGTGATGTTGGAGTTTGCCTTGTTTAAAGAGGATTGTGTATAATATATAAGGCCTTGCTTTTAGTTAATCAAAAGAGGGGTATTATTGAAAAGGGCACATTCTCTACAGTGAGTCACACTTAACCCTCTGTGTCCTACAGTCCTGGTCGGTTCATTTATTATGCAAAAAAAAAAAAAATCAAACCAAAATCAGTGGAATGTTTACATCCAAGAGGTGCTTGCAGTCATTCTCTTCTTTAAAAGTGTTTGTTGCAATGTAATAAATATGCTTAATAACAACAGTAAAAATGGTATTTGTTCACTAGCAGGGTGACTCCCCAGCCACTAGCAGAGGCCCCTGGACTGATGTTCTCCTCACAGTTTGCAAGAGTACAGTTCTCCTGCTGGGGACTGCAGCAAGGGCCAGGGGAGAGAATGCATCAGACCTGTGGTATGGAGACGTGCTGAGGTACAGGTCTATGCATTACCTGAGGTAACTTTTGCCCTCAAGGAAACATTTGTAATGAATAATAAAATTAAGAAATCTCAGAAACAGTTTCTGAATAGTAATGGTTTACTTTTCAAGATTGCTTTTTACAGGAAAGACTCAGATCTCTGTTTTGCACTGATTTCTTCCCTCCTCCCCTCTCCCCCCAAATCATTCTACATTATGAAAAGAGAGTTTAATCCATTGTGATAAATTCTCATGCTACCTTTACCTTCACTGAGCCTTTCATCTGTAATTTTTAAAGTAATAGTGGGGGAATATAAACAAGGGGGTGGCTATCGGGAAGCGATGAAGTTTGCTGGCCAATTTGGTGAAACAGAGAGGTACTTATGGAATGGAAATTATTGTTCATTTCACTGTTCAGCTTTCCTCTTTCTTCTTCCATGGTTTGTTAGGCAGATCCTGTTTATAATGCCACACTTCTGTTTGTGAGTTTCAGTTACGAAGGAGCATAAACCTCTACTTTGTAAAAATCTTGATCCTGTGAAAGGCTCTCAAATGTGTCAGAAACAATGAGTGCTGCTCATAGTTTGATGAAAAAATGGAGTGGTGAAGAGTAGTAAGAGCTCCAAAGTCAGCCTGCTTGCTGCTCTTGCTCTTTTGTCTTCTTTGCTAGGGTTTGGGAATCCAGTGGGGAAGAGGGAGTCAGTGTGTAATTAAAGAGTGGAAATGTTTCTGAACATAGTATGCATAGAGAACAAGAGCCTGAGGAGAAGAGTGCTAAAGGAATGTGTTCAGTCTTCCAGGAGCTCAGGAGCTGTGTTACCCCAAAATGTGAGCCCAGCTCAAAGACCAGGACTTGTTCCTCCGCCAGCCTCCAAAGCCAAATCGTAGAATCATAGAATCCTTTAGGTTGGAAGAGAACTCCAAGATCATCAAGTCCAACCATCAAGCCAACACTACTAAGTCCTCTGCAAAAACAGAATCAGAATCTGTCAGGGTTGGAAGGGACCACAAGGATCACCCAGTTCCAACCCCTCTGCCATGAGCAGGGACACCTCCCACTAGATCAGGCTGTCTAGAGCCTCATCCAGCCTGGCCTTAAAGACCCCCAGGGATAGGGCCTCAACCACCTCCCTGGGCAACCCATTCCAGGGTCTCACCACTCTCATGGTGAAGAACTTCTTTCTCACATTCATTGATGCTACTTTTCCCACTTTCTTACATTTCCCACTGAGCTACTTCTTCCCACTAACTCCCTGTGTGTTTCACACGTGGATGCTGCCAAAATGTCCTCCCTTGACTTTTCACAGGTTTTGCTGGCTTATCCAGGAGGTCAGGGCTAAGTGTCCAGGGTGAATACTATAATGCTGCCACGTGTAATATAGGCAAAAAAATTATTTTGGTCATTGATGCCTCTACTGAGAGCCAGCAGGTTGAGCAGCACAGAGGAATGTGAGATCGAGGGCCAGGCTGATGTGCGTGGGGGCCTAGCCAAGCTCCTAGATGCTCACCTGGGTCCTGAAGCTGTGGGGGGAAGGGCTTGGTGAGAGCTGTGGCAGACACAGGGCTACCATGCCTAGTGAAATGTACAGTTACAGTGCATCTGCTAAATATTATTTCTGCAAAAAAACAAAACAGATTCTGCACTAATCGTTGTGCTGCGATGTTTTATCAGTCTCTGTGTAGCTCCTGGGAGTCTGTGAGCCTTATCTTGTCCAGCTTCTGTTGCTTAGCCTTAAAAAAACACCTTA
The DNA here is from genome assembly GCF_000691845.1 of Merops nubicus. NCBI lineage: Eukaryota > Metazoa > Chordata > Aves > Coraciiformes > Meropidae > Merops > Merops nubicus. The sequence goes on from NW_008589766.1 coordinate 103,190, forward strand.
CAAAAGAAAATGAAGTTACTTGTTTAAAAATGAATGTGAAAAAATGAAAGTGTGAATGTGTGAAAAGGAAGTGAAGATAAATGGAAAAACCTGTCTCAATTTGAAACTGTATCAAAGCAATAATACATCTTTCCCTTCTCTTTACAAACTCTTCATCTTCATATGTCTGGAATTAAAAAAAAAAAGACAGATTATGCTGAAAAAAACTGCCCACACCTCTCTTTCAGTGCTATTGCTCTGGAGTAGTAGGAAAGTGTGTCATGCAACACGTAGAGAGATGTGTTGAAGCCAGTGATGTTTCACTTTACACAGCACTCACAGAGGAGGAGCTTTCACTGCCTGGCCCCAGGCCTGTGACCTCTTTGAGGATGTTGTGTGGTTGTGGGCTCAGCACCAAGCTCTGGCCAACAGAGAAGTCAAACCTCAGAGGGGTTTCCCCTTCTGAGAAGAATACATGTGAACACACAGGTAATAAATTTGTGTTTTCAATCAAGAGAGGTTTAGGATGTTTTATAATTGTGGAGCTTTGCTGTTTATCTTTTTTTAAAAAAGAAAATAGAATATTTTATTTTCAGATAAGTGCTGGTAGTGTGGGTACACAAATACAAATTCTACACAAAAACATTCAGTGTTTAGTGTCTAATAAGACTCAAAGCAGAGACGGGTTATTTGCTATAGCTCACTTATACAATAAAATTTTTCTTGCATTGCATGTGATAGCGTCATCTTTTGACATAGACCTACAGTAAAATCAGACCACACACCCTTTTTATGGTAAATTTTAAAATTTCAACAGTTGTGAATGGATAAAAGAAAAATCACACAGCAATAAATTCCTCTTTCTTGTTTATTTTTAGCAGCATAAGTACATTGTTACTTATTGAACCACTTTCTTGGTACACTTGTCTTTTTCAACAATGGTGGCTGTAAATTACTTAAGCATACTAGTACATTTTTTCATGCTAAGAACTATTTCAAGTATCTGGCTTAATTGTGCCCATAGTCCAGAACAGGTCAGCGGGTGGATGGCAGTAGCTTTGGAGCAGAGCAGTCCAATCTCTGTTTAAAGAATTCTCGAGTGAAAAGGCTGCTGTATTTCACCCAGGCCAACTGTCCCAACAGCTACATCATTGTCAGCACCTTATACTTTTCTACATCCACCTTCCCACTTTTGGATAATACTGTGTGTTTATTGATCTCTTCAAGATAGTCATCTTCAAGATAACTTTTGCAGGTAGAAATTTTGGCCTTTCTCTCCTGCCATGCTGGAGTCCATAGGGTGAAGAAAGCTTTCGTTGTGGTTTCTCTTTTCTGTATTTCTCAATGACTCTGACACAAAAACTCCCCTTTTTTTTTTCCAATAAGCTGGAAGTGCACTAGAAACATGACATACTGATTTCCATGAATACCGTATTCTGTGTATGGCTTGGAACAAGCCATGACGGCACTTCGGCATGCAGAACCTACTTAAGAATATTGCCTTGAGTTGTTAGGACTCAGCAGGAGGGACTGTGTAACCTTTTAGCTTGCTCTGAAAAGCAGAAGGTCCAGTTTGTTCCTTCCAAGTAGTCTAGGGTCAAATGTTTGCTCAGTGGGGAGCAAGACATGTTCTGTATAGTCTCCAGCTTCAAAGGACAATGGGTGTGAGGCCAAATGCCAAGTTCTTTTGAAATTTCTCCCAAAAGACCAAGGGTTACAGTTTATCTTAAATTATTGCTAAGGGAAGGCAGAGGTTCATCACATGGAGTCTTGCTAAGAAGCTCAAATTTAGGAGCTGCCTCAAATCCTTAGCAATATGTTTTTGGAAAGCTATGCTGAGAATGGTGTGTGTGTGTGTGCGTGCGTGCAAGTTCTCTGGATTTTTTTCTTCTAGACTTAGAGATGTGAGGGTTTTCTGAAATGGGTTTTGAAAGTGAGAGAGCAAGTGTGATTTAGGTGTATAATTGCCAGCAATATGTAGGGGAAAATCACAATATTTTCTTTCTGTTAGGTTGCAAGATTGTTTGGCATTAATTCATAAAGTATTTAAGTGTTCTTAGGCTGCATGTCAGTATGGATTGCCAGTTAAATGTCTGACATGGAGAAGACTGATGTAAAGAAATATGAAAAATTATTGATTCCTGGGCTTCAAAGAATATTGTGAAAATAGACAAGTTGGAAAATTCTGAGTGTTTTTCAAAATTTTACATGAACTAACTTTACCCTGTATGAGTGTGTAAATAAGTTGTAGCTCTTAGAGTAAGAGGGGAAATATTTTATCGATGTATTATTGATTATCATACATTGCTGCTGCAATTTTAATCTTCATTATTATAAAATACAGACATCCTATTCTTAAAGTTGCATGCTATTATCAGTGATTGAAAGCAACAAGGACACACTGCCAGATTTAATTTTTCTGTATTAGCTGTCAGCCTTAGGCAGAATATTTTCTTTTTAGCAGTTTCATCTGAAACAGTGATGCTGTTTCCAAGAAGAGTGTCAAGGAAAACAACTTTACTTTACTAATGTGGAAATATTTAGGCTGTTTCCTTGAGAGATGGCAGTGGTAACCAGGAGCAGGGGTAAGATCTTGAGGAGGATTTATGATTCTATCCAGGATTTGCCTTTTGTCAGAGCCCTGAACTTTGCTAAGTGTCCCATTAAATAAAACCAACCAACCAACCAAAAAAAAAAATCACACAGAAACCAAAAAACTCTGTGCTTAGAGAACGATTAGGCAGCTAAGCTCTTGCAAAAGTCCACTGATCCTGAAAACTCTCTCCCTTGCATACCTCTGAGCTTTCCTCTCTAGGGTTACCTGCCCAGACAGAGTTGCTGTAGTGTGGGGCTAACAGTCCAGGGACTTGGGATGTGTTCAGGTAGTTTGTTACTACAGCTATGGAGCACAAAGTTGACTGAAGATGCTGCACAACCACAGATGTAACACAGGAATTTACAAAACTTTGGATCAGTTGCTACTCCTCTCCACTAGCTGAGACCTGATCACTCCCTGTCTGAGTTGTTTTCCTCCCTTTCACTGCAGGTCACCAAAAAGCACAGCATTTCTTGTAGTCGTGTGCTCAGCATTTATGCAGTATTATTTAGACCTGGATAAGCAGAAGTGCTCCTCTCTGTGTAGGCTGGTCAAGTTAGCCTTTGAATTTGATAGTGTGTAATTCTTTTCCTTTTTCCAAGCATAGGAATGAAGTAAGTCAGCTAATTTCTCGAGAAAAAAGCTCCCCTTGAGTAAAAACAGCAGGATTAGGGAGTAGTAGGGAGAAGCTAGATCCAAGAGGTAGGAGAGAAGCACATCACAAGAGAAATAAAACTGTATAAGGAAACCTGTTAGGTAAAATTCAGAAATGGAGGTAGAGACTAGTCACTGCTTTTGGGTATGACAAGGTAAAATTCAGACACTGTCAGAGGAAATGAGCTGCTGCAGTACTGGCTAGAGTTTATAAACTCTTGCATGCTTCTGCTTAGATGATTAGCAAATAAGTGGTGCTCTGAATGTGAGTGGCATGCCTCACTGAAATCAGATCCTGAGTTTTCTGTCAAGCAGGCTGAGAGTTTGTCGCCTGGCTTTTTAAATCCAGTTTAGTTACAGGAAAACTTACTGTTGAATTAACTTCCTGTTCAAACAAGGGGAAATGCAGACTCTGTACAACAAAGCATTTGAGCACATAAAAAGTTAAATGCAAAGCAGTTAAGTCTGGGTTTGGCTTTAGCCCTAAGTATAGACTTAAGTATTTTGTCAGGTTCCATGTACGATGCCTGAGTGCTTTACTCTGCCAAAAAGAAACTAGCTGAATTATGTTGTGTTTTTTTCCTTCCATCCAACATAAATTTTGAATGTAGCTAGTGTTTCTGATTATTTGTCTGGTTATTTTACACAGGTATGTGCCTGATTTATAGAAAGCCCACTCAGCAGCATTCAGGACACCAGTCATTCAGGATTTGGCAGAAACAGCCTTCTATTATTTGGTAGTGGTTTGGTTTCTGGAGGGCAGGCTGTAGACACAAACAAGAGACATAGCCTTCAGAAACATTCATGCAGCATCCTTCAGGAAGGGGGGGAGGTTATCCAAGTCCCCATGCTGCTGTACTCATATAAATGGTCTCTCTTTTGTTGCTGCTGGACTCCAAAGAATAAAACCAAAACACAAAGCAGAGGCGGCACCACTGAGCGAATGCCACAGTGTTCCCTTAATCCATGTGGATCAAAAACATGAATGTTTTGATTCTGTAAAGAATCTTCCTAAGCATGCTGGATTAATCACAGGGATTAATAAAACACTGTTGCACTCACTCAGTGGTGCCTCCTCTGCTTTGCATTTTCTTTTATTATTCTTTGGAGCTCTGCAGGAACAAAAGATGGAGCATTTATAAGAGTACCATAGGCACTGGAAATTCTATAAACCTCTTCCTCTATAAGATATGCTTCTTGAATTTTTCCCCATGGATCATGCACTGCAGATTTGTCTGCATACTAAGCCCTGCGCTACTGTTCCTATCTGCCTGCAATACACCGAGTTTAAGACCCGTGCTTTTTTCTTTCATTGTGCTTCTCTTTAGTTCTCCAAAGAGTGAGGCAGGCAGCACATGTGGAACACTCTCAGCTGCTTTTGTGGAGCAAATACTTTTATGTATCATTTCATCCACTGGTTGGAGATTGGAGCTGGTGGGCAGGGCCAATTTCAGAGAAACTTTTAACTCTAACAGCTTTCATACACAGGAGTGACTCTGGAGGTACAGAATCACAATTTTCTTTAATATATACTCGTACATGAAAGTACATGCTAATGTTAACCTTTGAGCTGCCATGCAATAATCTGCCAGTGTCCTGCACCTGACTGTTAACTCCCTCACTGCACTGATTCCAACTCTCTGCTTTTTTTTCCAACATCTGTTTTCTAAAAAGCATCCTTCTCTGCCTTGTAAATAAGAGGACAACTCCTTCCCCTGCTGTAGGTCCTCACTCCTTTTCATCAGTGCAGGATATAGGGTGAATAGTCATCAATCTTGCATTATAGGCAGGTAAACATTCTGAAATCTTAGGGTTTAGCAGAGGTAAAACTGAAGCTTTAAACCTTGCAAGCAGTACAGATTAGGGTCCCTGGGTGACCTTATTTGGGTTAATTTCAAAGATGCAAAATCACTTCTATTTAATGAGTAGAATGTGCTTGAAATGTGGTTTTGATGAGTTATAACTCATAGGGTTGGGTGTACAGTAATAAAAGGAGTTCTAATCAAAAATAACTTGAAGGTTTTCTAAAATATTCTGCTCATGACCGCATACCTAGGTTTTACATGTGCACAAGGACACCCTACAAGTGTTCCTGTATTTATTACTTGTCCACTATAATTAGAGATTCTGGCTTTTATCTGTTATTTCAGTCTCACAGCTGTTCCACATTTCAGGACACCTGAGTTACACTGAACCTAACAAATTACAGTGTCATGGTCTGTTATAGTAACTTAGCATGCATAAGAAGTGATATCCTCTGTTCTAGGCCTTCTGGGCACTAAGTTATCTTCTCAATGGCTGAAAATCTGTTACAAAGGTTGTAGGTGCAGTAACAAATCTGTCCAGCATAGTGATTTTCTCAAAGAGTGAGTTTCTATATCCCTGTAAAGATGGATGCTTTCTCACATGACCACAGGAACATCTTTCTCATTACATTTCTCACTGTTTCTCAGGTTTCCTAAATTCTTTCCATTCCTACCTTCCTACCCATGCTTCTGTCCTGGCATGCTACTGCAGTGTCCTGTTTATGCTTGCATTACTACAGTGCTAGATGACTGTCATGTTGTACCCACCACTTACGGAATGCTCCAATGTCCAGCCCCACTGATTTCAGTCTTCCAGCATCCCCTGACCTTCACTCTTCAGACTCCTTTTCTCTCTGTGCCTCCATTCACTTTTGCTAAGAGACATTTTCCTCCCATCTGGCAGAGACTAGCGCTTGATTGACTGTAGCATTACACCACCAGTGACCTGACTTTTTCTTTTCAAACACTTCTCTTAAAATGGATGTCTTTTAGGCTGCTAAGGCAAATTTCAAGCAGCAGGACATCCTGTAGTGAGTTCCTCCTTTACTTTCACAGTGTATCTGCTTTGCCTAGTATTGCCTTTTTTATAGCCTAATTTATTCTTTGAGTATCAGAAATTCTCCTATACATCATGTTGTACAACTGATTCATACTACATAAAGTTCATTTTTCTACCATGTATTGCAGATATTGTGTCACTTTGTTCTGAAGTTTTATTGTGCTGAGCACCTTCTTCGCTATTGTGTTTTATAGTCAGAACTCCAGGGTTGTACAGCAAACTTTTCCATACAAATTATGAAAGCAAGAAGTATAACAATGTGGGAAGAATTGCTCAATAAACAGAATTTTAAACGTATGGGGTATAAGCTCCTTTCACTCTGTGGCAAGTGCCATTTATTAATGATGGATATAGAAACATGTACTTCTACAGACTGGTGTCATAAATATCCACTATAAAGCTTCTTACATCTTCCTTTCATCTGTCAGGTGCTGAGCAAAATCCTGTCATGAAAGGAGAAGCAATGTCTCTGATAACATGGGAAGGTACTGACATATGTGGTAAGTTGCAAGGGAATCACGTATGTTATCTGAATATTTATTGCTACTTCTGCTAACATGAGCGACAACTGTAGATTTATAGTTGCCAGAAGCGGGAGGGATGACTGCTAGGTACTGCAAACACTTATTCATTTTCCTTGTAATGGTTCCTTGTTCAAAAGTATTTCTCTTGCACCAAGGTGAAAGAAAGCACTTCTTTCCCCTAAAGTGTTTGCATGATGAATGAAATGTGTATATTCTTGTCTATTGTTAGATAAGAAGTGTTAAACTTTGTATTTTTTGAGCTTACTAAGACTTTAGAGTGTACTTGATGTGACACACTCCTAAGCAACTAGAGAATTATAGTCTAGGTTGCTCTGGAATAAACTGGGTGCAAAACTGACTGCTTAGCTATTCAGCCAGGTGGATAGCTACAATTTGCAGTGGTGGAGATGATGACTTAAGAAGTGTGGCTTATTCTGGAAGACACGGGCAGAGCCTGTCTGTTCTACTCAGCCCTGATCACTGGAGTGTTTTGTAGCAGATCACAAAAAAGATGTTGTACAGTTTTCAGAGCAGGAGGGATGATAAGAGTCTTGGCAAATCAGGGAAGAATCTGCAAGAATATGAAGAGCTGTTGCAAAGAAGAAGGGAGAAATTTTTTTCTTTATGACCACGACTGATAGGACAAGACACAGTACTTTAAACTACAGTGCCAGAATTTAGTTTGGACTTTCCTGGGGGAATTAGCTTTAATGGCAAGGATATATACTTTGAATGCTTATAATTTCTCAAAATAGTTTTCATAGAAAATTTTCAGGACTAGGACTGATAAAGCTGATACTGCCTTGGAACAGGGGATGGAATAAATGACACCTGACCTCCTTTGATCCTATATAGATGCATCTGGAATTTTTTCTCTCAATACTGTTGTCATGTTTCCCACACGTAATAAAGTAGGCATTCTGCCCCTCATCAGCCAAAGCCTCATAAACATAAGGTTTAATATTTTGGAGAACTAGGGCTTCTTTCTGGGATCTAAGTAAAGTTATTTTCTTAACTAACTGCATTGGGTGTAGGTTCTAAATCCTTATTTCAGCACCTGACTAGAAACACATTTCACGACTGCTGAGTGTTTACCAGTTAGTAAGTTAGTTTATATAAAGAAGCCATAACGATTTTATTCTAACTTATCAAAGACATTTCTGTGTGGGCTGGTAAAGAAGTGGTGAGATAAATGTTTTCAATTTTTTAGTACTAATTTGAGGTATCATTGTAGCTGAAAGGGACAATAGTATAAATCAGTGCCTCAGTGCATTCTTGCAGTGTTTTCCTTTGTTCTTGTTGCTTGAAGTTAAATGTTAATGTGCTCAAGCACAGAAGGAACGACATAAGCCAGCTTTAGGTTAGTTTTATTCTCCAAAATTTAAAAGACAGACAGTTTAAACTGGCTCCACAGACTTCCAAATTATTTCCTCAGTCTGCTAAGAAGTGACTTTGTAGCAGAACTAAACAAATGTAAATTAAAATCTCAAAAAGGAAACTGGCCCCTAACTTTTTATCATTAGGACTATTGATTTAATGTCAGCTGATTTTAGCTTTCCTCATAAATCTTGGGAACCTAACACATAAATTCTTTTATATGGGATGGATAAAATTGTGGTTTAATAACTGCATACAAGCTGGGCTCATGTGGAAGTTATGAGATGGGAGGAGAAGAGCAGATAAACCTTACAAAGCTGTTCTCATCATTCAACCAAAGGTCTGATATGTGGTGATTTTGGGCCTATTAGCAGAAATTTTCAGAAGGACTGCTGGTTCCCATGTCTTCACCTAATCAGAGAAGATTTGGGGTGAAGGGAAAATCTATTCTACAAGAAAGGAGGAGAGAACAGGGTGACAGGCCATAGAATCATATACTAGAATCATAGAATCACCAGGGTTGGGAAGGACTTCTAGTATCATCAGGTCCAACCTTCCCCCCAACATTTCCCTAGCCACTAGACCATAGCCTCAAGTGCTACATCTACTCATTTTTTGAACACTTCCAGGGAAGTTGACTCCACCACCCCCCTGGGCAACCCATTCCATTGTCTAACCATTTTCTCAGTGAAGAAATTCTTCCTAATATCTTCCTAAAACCATTGACCATGTTGTGAGTCTGGAGAGATCTTAAGTGTCCTGGTTATGAAAGGCAGGTTTGAGTAAAATTCCCCTAAGGGGCTCCTCATGGTAGAATGAAGAGGGCCAAAGTGACAGGAAAAGTAAGAAAGGAAAGATCAGAGAAAAATCTCCTTAGAGTGAGAGACTGTAGAGGATTTGTGCAGCATTTTGTTGCAGAATGGGAGCTACTCCAGAGCATGGGGCGCTTGGTGGGGCAGCAGAGGGAGAGCCCCTGTGTACACTGCAGCAGCTCTGGCATGCAGGTCCAGTCAGCAGAAGACACAACAAAATCACCGTTCTAGCAAGGGGACAAAACAAACCCAAGAAACTACATATCTGTGAAGATATATCCAACAGATGCAGAGCACTAATGTGGGTATGTGCCTATTCCTAGAGGAGTCTCACAAGAAAACAGGATAGCAGAAATCTGTAGTTGCTGTGCCTTGTTCCGTTTCTCTAGATTAATGTGTTATTTTGTCTCCCTGGAGTTTAGATATCTAGAAGGCAATCAACTAATCTCATCTATTTGTCCAAACTCTTTTTATAGAGAAATGAGAAAGATAAGCACCTTCTCAGGTGATCCCCACTTTCTGCTTTAGGTATCTATGTTGGAAGCAGGTGTACCTGTCTCTGCCCGGTGACTTTACATGTACGTCTCATCTTAAATCATTTGGATGAGTCCTGAAATTACAGAAAAGAAGCAATGACTCTTGTAAGGTAAAGCAAGATTTTGATATCAGGTTAGGGCTGGATTAAAGGTACTGCAGACTAGGATATGGAAAGAAGAGAAGAAGAGAGAGGAGGGTGAAGAACCTTAATCTAAGTCAAAGGTAAAATAAGTGTTTCTTTAATAAGGGAGAAGCCTTACACTCTCTGTAGTACATGCCAAAAAGTGAACGACTGACTGTACTGTAAATGGCCTCTCTACTGGAGCAGTGATGGTTTTCAGTTCAAGAGCAAGGACTGGAGAAGCTAATTGGTACAGCAGGAAAGAAAGGGAAGAGAGTGATTTTGCTGGGACTTTGTTCTGAGACAATGTGTGTTATGGGATTAAGGCACCAACCCATCCTTTTGAAGGGATGTGGCAAGATCAAATTGACAATAAGTAGAACTAGCTGATAACGCCACTTCTGGTTACTGAGAATTGCAGCCTGTGTCCTTCTGCTCAGCATTTGAGATCATATTTGTGCATTTAAATTTTTGTGGTGTACTTGTCTGTGTGCATCCTCCAGCACCAGTCAGTAAGCAGTTTTTTTTTCTTCCTGAAAGTCAACCCAACATTGTGTAGGATGAGGGAGGAATATGATGCAAACCTAATGCAGTGTGTCTTTTCTCTTGTCTGAGTCATAACGGCAGTGCTGAGGTTATTAAACTGTGCAATTAAGCAAACACAGCAGTTAGACGTCTAGTATAAATCTTGAAAATAACATTAAGAAGTTATTTTGATTGAAGAATATGAAATACTTTAAGCAGGATCAAGTTAATAATAACTTGATTCAATTTTTCAAGAGTTGTTCAGAGCAGACATGCAAACATCCTGTATCTAGCTTCAGGAATCCATGTGGTCTCGTGATGATGACAGCAAGGAATGACTAGGAGGAGTTTTTTGAGACCCTGATTAAGGAAATGTTAAGTGCTTTTAAGGATGTGTTGAGTTGTACTCTTTTCCAGGAGAGTATTTGAATGGGTTTTAATCCTATACTAAAGCACTTTTTCTGAAAGTTGTTGTCTTCTGGAATCAACTTTAATTTCCATTTGTGACAGCCCCAACCTGGATTTGAAATGAGGTCATTGGAACTGAAAGGTGAGGGTAAAGGTATTTAAGTAGCTTTCATGGAGACTTACTCTGTTGTCTATAGCTGCTTTCATCTGAAATAAGGAAGTGTGTCATGTTTGTATTCACAAATCCTGTTGTGCAATGTTCTGTCTCAATTGGGGCTGTCTGTGTCTCATATTAATTCTCAAGGCAGCTGCTATTTCCTCCATTTCATGCAAATTAGCTTCAGCCTTAAAGCTCCTGGCAGGTTGCCAGCATAGCCCACTTTGGCAAAATTTGGATTAATCTGGGCGAAGGTATTAGCCCCTTTGCTTCAAAGGCCTTTATTTAGGCAAATATTTCAGTATTTTAAAAGACAAAAACTTCAGAAAATTTGTAACTTTTAGACAGATGGATTCTTTAACTACTGGAATAGTCCTAAGGAGAAATAAAGAAACCAAAAATAATTAAAATAATGCTATACATTCTTGCTGCTTATCTTGAACATTACTGTAAATGCCACCGCACCAATGCCATTAAAATATATGTCAGAAATGTTCCTTGGCTGCCTCTGTGTGGCCTTTTAAAATCATTTGACCACATAATGACTTTTAAAGATATTATTTTTAAAATGGAAGAACTTTTTTTCACAGACTGGCTGAAAAAGATATTCCACAGATTTTCAGTGCAGGTTTTAAGGATATCTTAATCCTGTCCCTGAGATTTTTGGAAAGCGGTTAAACTTTTAGATTACACAGTGATTTTGTGGTTCTGTTGTTCATACAATTATTCTGAGAATATTTTAAACTTTTACATTATTATATATATTCTAGGTTTTTGTTTTATTCAGGGCATATGCTATTCTTTTTAAAAGTAAGATTTAATATTTTTTTTCTTGAAAGATAATAAAGGTACTTAATTCTCCTCTCTGTTCTTTTCACAAAGATCACATTCACAGATTTCCCAGGAACTCATTATTTAAATCCTTGTTCTCTCTGAACAGTGACAACAAAATAGTATTAAAGATTCTACGTTTATGTTGTCACACTGATTTTGTATTTAATTAGTTCGCAGAAAAGATTTATCTTTTCCAGATATTCCTGTCATGTAGTTTCTTTGACTCTAGAATCAAGATGTGTTCATCTTGTATGGTTTGTCATCAATAGAATGATGATCAAAAATCCTGCAGGACAAAATTTGAGTTGCAGCTCTTTATGTGCAAACATGTTATTTTTACCTTATGTCCTCATGTCTACAAATCCTCTAAAGCACAGTGGAGTTCCACAGGTGTTACCAAAACCACCGTCTCAAGACTGTGCCTGTCTCTAAAATTACTGACTTTTCCCTTTCCTATTACTGTTAGTTGACGTGCAAGGGAATAATATCCCAAGCTGTTTGTAGCATCTAAAGTGTTTTCCAAGGTTAGTATTTAGAAAAATGTCACTATATTTGTGCAATAGTGACTGGAGGCAATTTACAACTGACTGTCCCCTTGTTTCTGTAGTTATTGAGCCAGCATTCTTAAAAGCTCCCAATTTTCAGGCCAGCTGTTCTTGTATGCACTTATACAAGATCTTCTGTTGTCTCCTAAGATAAACTACGCCAATCATTTCAGTTTCTTTTTAAGAGCTTTTTGGTGGCCTTTTCCAGGCCCCTATAATTTCGCACAGTACCTGGTCAGCCATGGGGAGCCCTCTCCACACACACAGGCAAAAGCACCTGATCTGCCTGGTGATTTTCCAGGATTATAAAAAAATATACAGATATTCATTCTTCAGGAATTGATTAAAAAATTAAGAGCAATACAGGGAAACATGGTTTATTGTTCAGTAAAACATGGTTAGCTTTTGTAGCTTCTGTATCTTCTCTCCTGGCTGGATGCTTCAGGTGGTTATGTTTTTAGAAAGATTTCTATGACAGTGCATATTAAAGACCACATAGTCCTTTGTTTGACTTGTGCTGAAAAACTGAGTCATGAAGTGAAGAGATAAACATGTCAACTTGTTAGGGACACTGAAATATCCATTGTGACTAGTCATAGCCAGTGAATGAGACATCCATAAAGTAATGTATGTCTCTTCTTGAAAAAAAATTTAAAGGGCTAAAAAGTTTCCTGGTGTTATTTAAATTCTTCTGACTCTGGGAAGCATGCTTTTGGCTGAAGAACAGAAGAATTTCATTTAAATACTATGTCAGTCACAGTCACAATCAGGTCATAAACTTGTTGACAAACCACCTTCTTTTAATCATAATCTGTTTTAAAATGGGTGTTTATTTACCAGGCAAGTAATTTTACACAGCATTAGGCAGTGGCTTGGGTGGAACTGTTATCAGTTTGGTAACAAAGAATCAGAATGTCACTGAAAGAAAATACAAAAATCCCCAGGCCTTGGAATAGTGAAAGACAACTGTTGAAGTATTTTCTCAATTTATTTTATGTATATAAGAATCCTACTAATGTAAAGAGTTGCATATCTGCCTAATGCTTTGGCCAAATATGTTGTTGTTCTGCATGCCTATTGGCACAGCTCACTTTTATTTTGAATGCTGTTAATTTCCATAAAACAAGTTGTGCCAGCTTTGCCTGCAAGTTTGTGAGTGATGAAACTGCATCTTGGAGTCACCAGCCTTTATTTCAGGCTTGGCCTGCGAACTGGACCAGAGCTTCATACTTGAGTCCTGGGACTTTACCTCTTGCTCTGCCCACATAATTCTACTCTGTGTTCTCAAAATTAAAATACTGTCCCCAGAAGGTCCAAGTCACTGAACAAGCTCCAAAATACTCACAAAGGTCCACTGAAAGAAGCTGGCAATATCTAAAATATGTGAATATTTGCTCTAGTGAAGTGTTACCAGGGAATGTACGGAATCGATTAAATCACCTTTATAATTCTTTAAACTCCTGCAGGTAGTGAAGAAAAGAGAATAAAAATAATGCTAGAGAGGAAACAAGTGCCTTAGACTGTGCAAATGAAATCCACTTTTCCATAGGCACTACTACCATTTGAACTAAACAAAGGAACTCCTGCTTGTGCTAACTGTTATCAGCAAGATCAGTGGAGCATTCAGCTTTCAGATGAAAATTTCTCCATTTGACACTCTCACACAAATTAGAAGGAGCAATCAGTGCCTGGGAGTGCACCAAAAGGAACTAAATCTGCAACCACTGTCTGTTCACAAAAATATAAGAAAATCCCACAGCATCAGGACTGACCATGCATGTTGGCTGTGTCCAAAATTTCAGACAGTCCTGGGAAAAAATTCTCTGCCTAGTGGACAGGCTTAACAAAGGATAAAGTAACAAGCACAGATACAGATTTCAAGACCTATGTGTTAGTCAGATCTGGGAAGTACATTCAGACCTTTGTGGTTCAGCTAGCCTTTGTGGTCCAGTTGACTTCTGCTTGCTCCTGGGTTACTCACATGGCCAAGAAGATACTTTGAGGACGGAGGGGAGCCCCATTAGTACCAAGGTCCAGCTGGGCCATGTGATGCAGAGAGGCTGAACGACTTGTCTGAGGTTTGGTAGTGACAGCAAAAGGATCTGAATCAGGATAAAGCTGCATACCTGGATTTGCTCTGTGCCTTTCTCCACTGAATCTGCAAGAAGGAACTGAGGTGTCTTGTACTATCCTCTGTCTTCTGAAGAGTAGCTTTTCCTTACTATATTAGAATTGTGGTGCCTATTAAAATGTACGTTTCTGTACTACACACAATGTATATGCCATAGTTGTAGTTGTTCTGAACAGCAGTAGTTAATTGCATACAGGTTTGTGTGTGAATTGGTTTATTTTAAAACTGCTTTGGGGTGCATTTGGGACTTAATTAATGACAGGCAATAGCTAGAATCATCAGCTTTCCTGACTATAATCACCAGTTCAGGATGTCTGCACAATATGGGGATATTTCATCCTACAGAGAAATGTCAGTAAGAGATCTCTTTTTGATTAGAGGTCTAGAGAAAAAAAAATAACTTGAAGGAGTGAAATATGCTTAAAGGTCTTAGCTGTGTTTTTAAGTCCTTTTGATGGAACCTTCAGGCATATTTAACAACCTCTGTCCTTGGAGTTGAGTGTTTGCTCAGAGGTCTGGGACTGGCTCTTCAAGAGGCTTGCATACTGCAGGTATTCAGTATAAATTCATATGTATCAAGCATTCAGACAAAGAGGAGTGTGGAGGAACCTGCATCCTGGCTATTTACACAATGCACCACAATTGCTTGAGAACAGAAGTTGTCTGTTTAAAAGCTCTACATTGCCAATTCTTTACGTGGGTTGAATTCATCATCTGAAGAAAGGGAGCAGCAAGATGAGAGGAGTGGGATGGTTTATTACAAAATTGTCTTAGTGTTTGAGAAATGGAGAAATTTGATCGAACTCTACTTTTCACCCCTGACTTCCTGCCAACCATCGTTCAGTTCCTTAAGAGTCATCGTGATTCTTGCAGTGAGTGCAGCTTGCTGCCAGAAAATCTCAACTTTTGTTAATGTATAGGCATTCATCATCTGCTGTTCATTAACACACATATTGCTAATGCCTGGCAGTGGAGCGAACATTTTTCTGGAGTGGGGTCGAAAAACTAATTATTCACCATATGGTGGCCTGCTCAGCAACAATTGCTGAAGCCATGGAAGCAAAAGGAAGTTGGCTGCTTGATTTCTTTGGGCAGTTTGCACAGTGATGACTCTCTTGACACATGCCATTCATGTGGCCGCTGCATAACAGATGGGCTAAGGCTGGGAACTGTGGAAAAATCATGGCAGAGATCTGGTGGCAGCCTCTGTCTTTTTATCCTTCAGAATGACTTTGGGTCATGTGGGCTGTGAAAATAACAAGTAGGGGATTGTGCTCTGAGGATTTCCCTGCTTCTTTCATAAAGCCAGAGCGTAATTTTGACTGCCTTTTCGTATTTTGTTTATTAAAGGGATCAGGGTTTTAGATGAAAGAGATTACTTGGTTTGTGGTAGGGGGCTGTGCTGCGCCCATGACACTCGGCTCATTGTTAGCAGAAAAAATGCTGGCCGTTTGATAAGGGATAAGAAAATGGAGGGGTTTTAAATTAAAATTTAAATTACTTCTTATTTGTTCTTTTCTCATTTGTAAATCTCACATAAGCAAGTTAAGATAAGAGCTGTTTTAGATTCAGAATACTCAAACCTGAAATGAGTGAGTGTTTTTTCCAGAGGAGCTTAGTAAGGGAGGGTAAGATTAATTTGAGCATGCTGCCTTTGCAACTTGTATGCTTTCTGGATTTTGTATCATCCCAACAGTGCCTGAAAGTTTACAGGCAGAGATTTGCTGAGCTTTAGTGCCATTCAAAATTAAATTGGGTGGGTTTGAACCATCTGCAAATTAAATTTTAATTGATTATATCAGATTGTGGTAGTTTAGAATTTTCTCATGTCTCCTTTCTCAGGAGATGGGAGGAAAAGTTGGTGAATGATGAAGGTATTGTCAGATCCTTTCTGACGCTGAGCATCCTTCCCAGATGGGTGCTGGTCAGATTGGTTCCAGTGGATGTAGGATTGGGAAGGAAAGGTGAAGTGAAGGACTGAGGAAGAGGTTGCCCTGTGTGAGGGTAAGTTTGCAGGTGAATCAATCACAGTCCTTTGGGATGTGGGTCCATCTTTTCAGGAACAAAACATGAAGTTTCTTAGGAGAAATGTGATATGTGAGGTCTTGATTTGGGATTCTAATTCTGTAAACATTTCTGACTGTTGTATGTTGCCTAAACACATAGGTTTTCCTCCCCTCTCCCTGACTACCCCCCGCCCCCAAAGAAAAAAAGCAGAAAAAAATTAAAATCCTTACACATCAAACTTAAAGCTATGTTTTGCGAGTCACTGTTTTTGAGATTTCTTTTTATAAGCAAATAGACACAAGTGGCTTATCATTCTGGAGTTACACTGTTGGCTGTTCAGAAGCAATGCTCACATTTTTGCAGCTGTGTGCCACAGAGATGGATGGCACGGTGACACTGAGCAGGACATTGAGTGAGCATCACATGGTTTTCAGGGTCCTCACATCAGCCCTCTAGTAAGCCCCGTTTCCATTCTTCCATATCAAAACCAGGCCTGTTCATTTCAGAGATGGGATCTGCTGCTCTTGCGGTGGTGCTCACATGGAGCCTCTTTGTGTGAGTACATTGCAGAGGTTGAGCAAAATGAAAATTGTGTAGTTTCATCTGGGCCTCTCCTGTCACTATCTACCATAGGCAAGGGAGTGAATAGCATTAGTTTTCATAGGAGCATGATACTTTCCCACGTGTCATCAGGGGAATGTATTTTACCAGCTCTATCTCCTTTGTGAGAAGGAAGTTCACTGGCCTATAATGCTGCTGGCACTAAGTAATTCTTCTGGAGAAGGAGTAAACTGCTGTGTTTTGTTTGACAAACTTTCTCATCAGCTCTTTTTCCCTGTGGTGATCTGAGCAGATGCAATGTGGGGATACACTACTGCATTCCCCTTAGCACCATCTGCTTCAGATGCATTTCTGGGCTCTTGTGATCTCCTTGATCTGTGCTGGACCTTTTGCTCAGACAGGGTGTACCTCACCTTGCCTCAGTGGCTTCCCTATCTGTGTAAAAAAAGGAATGATTCTGCTTTTAGCAAGTAGTGGGCTCAGCAAAGATTAGGACCATTATCCTCTAGCAGTTGCTGGAAAAAAATTTCGTGTCTCAATACACTGCTAGGAGGCTGGATTTTCAGATCACTGCCTCTCTTTAGCTTTTGGAGGTAACTCCAAACACCTAGTGCCTATTCAGGTGTTCCTCCACATGTGCTCCACCTGCTCACCTGAGCTTGCAGAGCTCTCTGCTCACCCGACTGGAAAAAGTCCCTCAGATTTTGCGTAGAGATTTGCAAGGAATTATTATGGTTGCAATTTATAAATTTGAATGTTTCCCAGATGTGATGGCTAATAGTCTGTTTTCTCATGAGAAAAATCCAGAAGAGGATAAATACTTTTCTTTTTTTATACATTATTCTATACATACAATTCCTAAGACCTCAGGTGAAGTGTAAAGGCATTTTGCAGATTTGAAGAGAGGAGAAGATGGCATGACATTGTGTACAGATACACACTTACACAATAATGTACAATATCTGTACCTACATGCTTCCATGCCATTTTCTAGACATGCACAAATATGTAGACAAGCTTATATTTAGTAGCAAAAAAATTTATTTTTAAAATAAAAGGTGCATGTTAACAATATGGGGTCTCAAACAACAAAGCCAAAGTAACAGAATGTAAGAGTGATCTTTCTGTAGAACACCAGATGTTGCCCTAAGACAGTGACGGAAGAACATTGCGTCCCAGTTTCTTCATGAAATGCTTCTATTACAAAAGATGATTTTGTAGTAACTTCACCATACACAACTATTCATCTCTTTTACTCTTATCTGAGCACTTTAGTAAAAGTATGCACATTCTTTGGTTTGTCTTTTTTTTCCCCTCTCTCCCCCTGCAACTAGGAAAGTGTTCTGTGTGCTTACCCTGCTTATGAAATGTGTTAAACACACAGGACAATCTTTAGACTTTAAATTTTAAAAAAAAAACAGTTTGGTATGGAGGAAGTGAACAGCTCAAGTAATCTCTGGTGGGGTCAATATCCCAGTTTATATCCCCATTGCAAAAGTCATAATTTGTCTCTGTGTTAACAGCTGATGAGACCTCAAGAGACAGAGTTTTTCATTTGTAATCAGTTGAAATAGCACACATAGTGGAAACATAGGATTTAATGTGTTGACTGTTGTGCTTTAAGTGTTCTGGAAGACGGAAATTTGGCAGAAATGTTTCTCAAGTCAGTATTTGCTGTTGCTTGCTGAGGTTCCTACGTGCACTGAAGATGGGGATTGGTTGTACAATGATTCCTTGTGTGAAAATTAATCTGCTGCTGTGCTTTGATGCTTTGCCTGCTCACTAAAGAGTTTTGTTTTTAAAGTTTGTTTCACAAGATCCTTATCAAAGCATTTAGGGTTTTAAAACAGATAAGAGATGAGTATAATATTTTGTTTTATGAATGGAGATATGTTGTGGGGAAAAGATCTGGGGTTTTTTTTTGCTTTTTTTTTTTTTTAATTGAAGAAGTTACCAGACATCCAGACATTGAAGCCTAGGGTTTAAGTTTAGTTTTTCTTTTGGATTCCTCTTATGTAACCAGAAATAGAAGAGCTTTGAAATTCCAGACACAACAAAAAGATTTCTTTTTGTGTCAAGGCACAAGATCTGCCACGATCTTCATATAGGGAATCTGTAAATTCTTGCCTGGTAAGAAACCTCTATGAATTGTCATAAATTATGTTTACACAGTGAATCAGCCATTTTTGCCTAAGACCTGGAGCACAGAGTTTCCTGCTTTACCCAGTCCTCCTAAATCATAGCACAGTCCTTTGCTGAGCTGATGGACTCACCTATTTAGATAGGATATGGTTTTTATTCCATTGCTAGGCTAAAATGCCTTTTACTTTTAGAACAGCTGAACTGTGTTTCTCTCATCCTTAATACACCTTATGTAGATTATATGAACCAAATTAGTTTAAAGGAGAGATTAAGTGAGAGAAGTGCAGTGATTATATGTGTCTTTAAGTGTTAGGTTGCATAGTTAGAACTTTGCTGTGTATATTTTTTTCTAAGTCCACATAGAGAGTACTCCCAAGTAAAAACTCCCCAATAAGATTATAGGGATTTTTCCAAGAGCATTTTAAATACTTCTTGAATTAGCTTTATTTCAGCTTTGTCATCCTGAACTGATGAATCATGACAATGTTTATTGAACATTTTGCTATCATCTCCACTGTGCTGAAGCAGGCCATTAACTCAGTATAATTTGGGAAGCATTCTGCTGCTATTCTCCTGTCACAGATTAGCAGTTTCAGGGCCATAAAAAATGAAAAGAGGAAAAAAAAAAAAACAGAGAGGATGGATATATCTTCCTATAGCTCCTTTTGTTTTATTTATGTTACATGTTTACATATATCCAGCAGTTGTGTTCAAGCAGATGGATGTAAATGGGAGATTAAGCAAGGACTGTACAATCCCTTTTTTGGGGGGAATCTAAACCAAAACTCTAGTGTCAATCTCCCATGAAGCAACTCAACATGAATTTGATTCTAATTAGATTAGGGTGAGGAGCAAACCTCCCTGATGTTAGTTATAATTTTTCTCAGAAGAAAATTTATCTCAAAACTAACACTAACAACTGAACTTGACGGCTGGAGGGAATTCAGGGTGTCTTGGAAACCCTTGATGAAGCAAAGATCAGCTATAGTTGTGCTCCTGACAAATTTGTCTCGTGGGCTTGTGACAGCCTCCAGAACTGGGGTCTCTGCAACCCCTTCAGGCAACATAACCCTGTTGTCTGTACCCTTCTTGCACGGGTCTAGGTTTCATGCATTTGCTGCTGCACTTATAGAATCAAAGAGTCATAGAATGTCTGGGCTGGAAGGCATCTCCAAAGCTCATCTAGTACAACCTCCCTGCCCTAAGCAGGGCTAGATCAAGCTACTCAAAGCTTCATCTAGCCTGATCTTGGATGTCCCCAGGGATGGGGCCTCCACCACCTCTCTGGGCAACTTATTCCAGGGATCTATCACCCTCACACTGAAGAACTTTTTCCTAACATCTAACCTAGACCTACCCTTTTCTAGCTTAAGCCCATTACCCCTCGTCCTGTCACTACAAACCCATGTGAATAGTCCCTCCCCTGCTTTCTTGTAGGCCCCTCTCAGGTACTGGAAGGTTGCTATAAGGTCCCCCTGGAGCTTCCTCTTCTCCAGGCTGAACAACCCCAACTTCCTCAGCCTGTCCTCACAGGAGAGGGGTTCCAGCCCTCTGATAATTTTTGTGGCTCTCCACTGAACATGTTCCAACAGCTCTATGTCCTTCTTGTGCTGGGAGCTCCAGAGCTGGACGCAGGACTCCACGTGAGGTCTCACCAGGGCAAAATAGATCTCTCGATCTGCTGGCCACACTTCTTATAGATCTCTCGATCTGCTGGCCACACTTCTT
>NW_008589767.1:0-2071 GCF_000691845.1 Merops nubicus
CTGCCAAACCAAACTCGGGCTCTTCTCTCCGATGTGCACTTTGTCCAGTTTTGTTGGTTTTTTTCTTCCTCCCCCCCCCGATCTGTCACCAGGGCTTTTGTGTGTGCGTGTGTGTCCCCCTCCCCGCTCCGCTCCCCCTTTTGCCATCTGTCCCTTTAGGATTTATAGGCGGGGGGGGGGAAAGGGGGGGAAAAAAGTTTATTAAGAAAAAAAAAAAATTGTTTTCTTAGGCGTCCAGGTTAGAAGTCGTTGTATAATTTGTAGGCTTTGTGAGGGCTGAATGCAAGCGTGGAAATTTAGGCTGAACTCTCTATCAAAAGGAAAAAAAAAAACGTAGAGGGACAGGGGGAATGGGGAGGGAGGCCCCTCCTCATGCATTATTTATTTCGACCTTTAGGGGACGAGGAACTCCCCCCTTCTTTCAGGAGATTAAAAATAAATCAACAGACTGAAAACCTAAACAGACACGGGACATTACAGCGATCAGCCACACACGTGTTCACATTTATTTATTATAAAGAAAGATTTCATGGAAAATATGTATTTTTTTGTATAATTTACAGAGTTTATTCTAGTATGTATTTACAGCTGAAAAGCAAATGGATTGTCCTCGTGATGAAATATAAATAAAAATCTCTAATTTTCGTAACTTTTGAGGTTGCTGCTCTTTCTGCTTTATGTCCCGTCTGATGGGAATTACGAGACTGGGGATCTGGTGAAACTGAGCTCTTCTGGGAGCTGCTGACACTCGTGGGGCCTATGGTGACCAATGCTGCTTACGCTTTTGCTTCTTAAAAGAACCCTTTTTTTTCTGCTGAATAAGAACACAACTCCACTCTTGGGGGTGTCAGCTCAGCCTCAGGGTGGGTCTGGAAAGGGGCATGGTTTGGGTGTGAAGGTGCTGGGGAGAAGTGTATCCAAACCATGACAAAACTCCTCTGTTTTTCCAGCCCAGCAAAGCCTCAGGCTGGTTCTAGAGGGGACAGGGGCCATCAGGGACATGCGCACGGCTTGGCCTCGGCCTCTCCTCGTGGTGTTTCATTGCCGTTCTTGGGTGCCTCATGCGGCTGGTGACAACATGAAGGAAAGCAGCATTAAGCACAGTGTGTATCTATAGATATACATCAGTTCAATGGAAGTTTACTGATGAGTTTTGCCTCTCAGTACAGAAGATGCCACATAGTCAAACACATGATGGTTGGATCAATTCCTCATCCCATGTCATCAGGCCTATGGCTCCTGGGTTTTGCCAAGAAGGCCACAGGAAATAAACGTTACTGAGCAAAAAAACTGCCTGTGTGGGTTTGAAGATGAAGAATTTCTTTCCTCTGTCTCTCTGAGGGACGATGGAACCCGAATCACAGGCACATCCAGGGGTTTGTCGATGGCTCCAAGCAGCTCTTGGGTGTCCCAGGGGACCCTGCACAGCCTGGGTACCGACAGCCAGGGATGTCACCATGGAGCGGGGGGATGCTGGAGGCCACCGAGGCCCTTCCATCATCCCCCCTGTGCGCCCGGGAGCACTTTGTGACTTCTGGGTACCAACACCTGGAAATCATTAAAAACCAGCAGAGGCGCCTGAATGTATTAATTCGATAAAACGGGCGGCACATGAATCCCGCCCGGTGCCCCCTGGATCCTGGGAGCGTGAAACCCCGGCCCTCGGAGCCACGTCCCCGAAAGGGGAGGAAAAAAAAGAGAAAAAAACCAACAAAACGTGTGAAAAGAGAATTAGTGAAATTAGGTTAGGCCAATAAAACATGCGGGGGTTCTCCCCCCGGCCCCAGAGCCTCGGGCGAGCAGCGCTATCTAGGCTGATCTATTGTTTCCCCCCCTGGCAGGGGGGTTATTGTGTGATAAATAATTCCTTAAAAAAAAAAGTGGGCACATTTGCATAATCACTGCTTTGATGTGGCCAGCAAGATGAAGCTGTGTCCCCCCAAATCTGCCACGGGCCAGAAGGAACAAAACAAGAGGGAGCCTTTCAATCCGCTGGCAGTGTGTGGGGCAGCCCGTCGGGAGCGGGTTTTTCACTCTCGCTCTCTTTTAATGACCCCTTTTTAATGATTAA
>NW_008589767.1:2144-3325 GCF_000691845.1 Merops nubicus
CCCTCTCTGTCTTTTCTGGTTGGGTCTCATTGTCCTTCCCGGCTTCTCTCCGGCTTTTAAGAGGCACTGGAGAAGGTGCCTTTGGCTCTTCAAAAGCCCGGGGTGGATAGGATGCACTTGCCCTCTCTCGATGCCGGAGCGGGAGGGGCGTCAGGGGTGGCTCAGCACTGGGATGCCGCCTCCGTGGCCCTCCAGGAGGGATGCTGCTTCTTGCCACATTCACCATCCTCGCGGCATTTCCTTCCACCCCAGGTACAGACCCCGTTAGCAGGAGCATCCCCCTGTGGCAACAGGAACCACCACAGGAAAAAGCATTTGTGGAGTCGGAGGATAGAAGGGAAGGTTTGGGAGGAAGGTTTTCCATGGCCAAGAGTGGGGTTTGGGGAGGGAGCCGTGCAAACCAAACCTCCCCTAGTCCCCAAGCAGGGCTGGGCTCACTTGGAGATGCCCTCAGAGGAGACGGGCTGGAGGCGGACAAGAAGCAGGCTGGTGAAGGATTTGTTATCCACTCCATTCACCCACAGCCCCATTTTTCTATCGAATGCAGCCAAAAGAATTTCTTTTCTCGTTTCTTCCCTCTAAACTTGAAAGTGTTTGTTCCTTTCCTTCTTTTCTTTCCCTCTTTTGTCTCAGAAGATGGACTTCTAAAGATGATTGGAGGTCCCAGATCCAACCAGGAAATCAACCTGCGGCTCCAGAAAGGCTTACAGCAGACCTGGAAGTGGCCTGGGGGATGTGGGATGGGAGAGCACCTCTCTGGATGAAGTGGAAAACCAGAGGGTGGTTTCCATGGCAGCTCCTCGCCATAATAACGTGTGTTTATGATCCTTCTGTGTATTGTATTTTGGCATAAAAGCTTCTCGGCGCCGTCGGAGCTGGAGGGGCAGCTCTATGGCCCCCGAGGGGGTTTACAGCCCTCCTTGGCATAAGAATAGCGACAAGAAGCCGAACTAGTGCCGGTGGGGCAGCAGCCGCAGCCCTGGGGCTCGCGCTTGCTGCCTTTCATCTCGGGCATAAATCTCACGAGGTATCACCAGAACTGCAGCGAGGGTTCCCAATGCAGCCCTCGCCTGCCGGGGGATTTTAGGTGCAGCTTTTGCCCTCCCTCCTGGGTGAACACCCATGAGCCAAGGCGCAGAGCTGGCCCTTGTGGCTCCCGCCCCCCCCGCCCCCCACCCCCG
>NW_008589767.1:3356-5861 GCF_000691845.1 Merops nubicus
CGAGCCCTTGGGCGCTCACCAAGAGTCCAGATAAAAGCAGAAGACCCAGGAGGAGTGTAAATTTAATTTCTAGGTAAATTTGAAGACATATAGCTCAGCTAAAACCAACATAGCTAACTCCCCAATTTCCTAAAGCCTTGTTCAGCTGCCTTCAGGGTCCAACACTCCCCAGGTTTCAGTGAGTAGGCGTAATGTTGGCCTAAGTGAAGGGAACAGTTGTCTGGCGTGTTGAACAGTTACATCTTTTCTCACTTCCCTCAGAAAATACGTATGCAACATAAAGAAATGCCATGAGATTCCACCCTAAGATATTTGTAAAACGCGCTTCTGTGTACGAATGGGCAGTTTTTCTGCAGATGAGAAGTCAAATGCCACACAATCGTCATGTGCCTACCATCTCTCCTGGGACAGGCGTTTGGCTGAGGCCCTCAGCCTGGCAGTGCTCTGTCCTCTCTCTGTCCTTTAGCTCTGTTCCAGATCTCTTATTTCCAGCGTGGAGAAGGCCAGTTTTGCCTTTTGTCATCTCAGGTTGGAGATGTCAGCGGGGAACACCTTCTCACAGCCTCGCCTCAGGCTCTGGCTTGCCCCACAGGCTTGTTTCTTGGTATTTCACTGCTTTCTCCACAAGGACTCAGCTTTTCACTGGTTCCGTTTGCTTCCTTTTTACATAGTGGGGCTAGTCCTCAAATTTCAGGCTCATACTCCTCAAACTTGAATGTCACAGTCTCTTCTGCTTGAATTGATTTAATGTCATTAAATAGCCCAAGAGCTTTTAAGCTGATCTCTCTCTCAAAAAAAAACGTTTTTATGATGTTTAACAAGTATTTGAGAGTGACTGCTGGGGGAAGGTCCATCACAGAGCATCTCAGCTCCCATCACCACCAAGCTCCTCCAGCCTCTGAGGCTCCTGGTGTCCACACTGGCACCCTCCACTTTGTTTTCATCACCTGCATGTTCCATGTCTGCAGCCAGCAACCTACGCAGAGGGAACAAGAGGGTTTTTTTTTTCCCATAGGAAAGGCATTTTTTTTTCCACACCTGTAGGAAGGGGTTTTGGTACCAAGGGGCTTGGGGAGATGGCAGAGGGGCTACAAAACAGGGATGGGGATCATGGGGCATGAGCCATCAGCAGCAGCTGCTCCTCCAGCCATGGGATGAGAGGAGGTCCTGGGGAACCAGGAGTCCCCCCCCAAGGGAAGAGGATGCCACAGGTCCAGCCCAGGGGGTTGCAGGTGGCCGGGAGTGTCTGGTTTGGGACCCAGCTTACCCCCTCTGTGATGGTCTCACAGGACAGATCATGACACGTGTCCTCCAGGCACCAGAGGACATGGGTGGCAGAAGTGATGCGATTTAGGGGGTGTCAGAAGGGGCACAGCCCTGGTGGGTGTACATGGAGGACCAGGAGGTGCCCAGGGGGTGGGTGGGAGCCTAGCCTTGCCAAAAGGGCCATGGACAGGGGATGCTGGGGCTCCAGGAGCGCATCCAAATCTCACTGAGCCACAGCCTCAGCCCTGAGGGAACCTGGCTGGAAAAGTGCTCTTCCCAATGTGATTTAAGGAAAGGAGCAGGACTGGATCCTTGCTCCTAGACCTCCTAGACAAGAGGAGCACTTAGCCCCCCTGCTCTGCAGCCAAGTGCCTGGGCCCCCAGCTTTGCACTAGAAATTGGGGTGTTGCTTTGCCTGGAAGCAGCCAAGCCCTTATGACCCGCTGTCCCCCCTGGCTTGTCCCACAAGCTGCTCCCTGCCTGGGGAGGATACTTGGAGCAGTCACTGGAGTTGTTGACAGGCCTTCTGTTTCCCTCAGCCCAAGTAATCAGATAAACTCAGCGTGAAGGAATAAAAGCAAGCCAGGAGCAAGGCTAATGGTGACATGAAACTAAGCCAGTCGTCTTACTATGGGGCCAAAAATTGCATCTTAAAAGCCTCAAACAGGCTCTTTTGCGCTGACAAGCTGATACCTTCCACTTCAGGCTATATCCTGCCCTCAGCCTGTGATCCTGCAACATTTGCACAGGCCAGCAAACTTCTGTCGACCTTCTCATCCCCGTGACTTCTCCTACAGAATTCAGATTCCTGATTAAAGAGATGTAGGACTCTCGCAATGCTAAGATTTAAAATAAAGTCTTTAAAAATGGATCGGAGAACAGATTTTTTCGGGCTGTGGTGGTTGCTCGGCGCTTCGCGGCAGCCGGGGAGGGAACACGGAGCCCTGCAACGCACAGCCGTCCCCTTCCCCTCACCTCCCTTCCCCCAGCTTTTATTAAAAAGGAGAGAGACTGGCGCAAAGCTGACGGCATATTTACCTTCATGAGTTTTTAAAAAAAGTTAATTACTGCAGGGAGCAAGGTGGTATGGCTGTCCTGAGCTGTCTTTTATTAGTAGTCGCCTTCATTAATTTCCCTCGCTGGATTTGCTGCTAATAGCTGCTTGGTCCTGGGCAGTACAAAGCAGCATCTGTGCCATTGAGCAGAAAAGCGGGAGTCAGGCAAAGGGGGGGCGGGGGG
>NW_008589768.1:0-882 GCF_000691845.1 Merops nubicus
CCGCCGCCTCTTCCCCCAAAGTTCCCAAGGACAGGGGCCACGAGGAACTGCTGAGGTGGGGGCTGGGGGCACCGTTGTCAGCTCCTGGCAGCTCCCAGCCTTTGATTTGCACACAAGAAAGAAGGGAGGTGGGGGAGGGAAGGGATATGATTTATTCAGCAAGTTCCTAAGCTGTTTTTTTTTTTATTATTCCCTTCTTCTTCTCTTTCTTTTCCAGAGGCTGTGAAATAACTGAAGCCGACGGAGAGGTGAAGTGCTGGGAGAGATGAAGGAGGCACGTTTGAAGGCATTTTCTTCCTTTTTGTCACATCTCACCGCAAAGCTTTTAATTCCTGGAGCTCAGTTCCTTTCTGGGAAGTCTGAAGCGCTGTGATGGAGGGGGGTGGGCTCCCTGTGGGCACTGGGGTCCCGTTGGCTGGGACAGGGGCAGGCTGAGGAGGAGGAAGGAGGTTCTGCTGCTCAGGGTCTGTGGATTGGTTTCAGCCCCATCATCGTCTTGTTGCCCACCCTGGAGCTGGGGGTCTGCCACACACAGCTCTGCTCTTGTCCCCAGGACGAGACCCAGGACCTGCCCAGCAATGGTCTGAGCCAAGCAGAGACAGCTCTGCTCCAGTCCCTGAAGAGGAGCATCCATCAGGGCAAGGGCATCACCCCTTCTGATGCCACCAGCCCAGGCAGCATGAAGGAGGGCACATCACCAACAGCAGGGTACCACAAGGACCTAACAGCTGGGGGGATGTGTGGGGTGTGTAATTTTCCACACCCCTTTTAGAGATGTCGTAGTTTGAGTATCAACATCTCCTTCCTGGCATTGGGGGGTTAGCAAGAAGAATCAATTTAACATTTAAAATGTGAAAAAGTGTCTGAAATAAAATTTTCTTC
>NW_008589769.1:0-214 GCF_000691845.1 Merops nubicus
GATGGGGAAGGTGCTGTCCAAGATCTTCGGCAACAAGGAGATGCGGATCCTGATGCTGGGGCTGGACGCGGCCGGTAAAACCACCATCCTGTACAAACTGAAGCTGGGCCAGTCCGTCACCACCATCCCCACCGTGGGCTTCAACGTGGAGACGGTTACGTACAAAAACGTCAAGTTCAACGTGTGGGATGTCGGGGGCCAGGATAAGATCCGT
>NW_008589769.1:393-602 GCF_000691845.1 Merops nubicus
CCGATGCCATGAAACCCCACGAAATCCAGGAGAAACTGGGCCTGACCCGGATCAGGGATAGGAATTGGTACGTGCAGCCCTCCTGTGCCACTACAGGGGACGGACTCTACGAAGGGCTGACATGGTTAACGTCCAACTATAAATCCTAATGAGAGAATAACTATTTAGTCTACAAAGAATTAAAGGAAAAAAAATAAATAATAATAATT
>NW_008589770.1:0-11725 GCF_000691845.1 Merops nubicus
AATTGAACTAAAGCTGTTCACCTTGATAACGCAGCACGGCGGCAAGTTCCCGAGCCGTACGCGGGGGGCTGGAGAGCTATTTGATCCACTTCCAAGGTGCTGCCTTTCAATTCAACCCCTTGCTCTTGAAGGATGGATAACCAGGCCCTCTCTTTTCCCTGTTAATTACTCGAGATAGCAGGCATCAAGCTGCAAAACAGACCAAACCTCCTAAGGGGACCCAGCATCTGCCACAGCAGACTGCTTGCTCTCATCTCCCCCAGCCCCTTCTCCCCAGCCCCAGCCTGGCTGTTTATAGCCAATACACCACAGCACGCTCCCAGACACCTCCAGCTTCACACGTGTCTCTCTGGAGGATGGTAAACCGAGTCAGGGTGAAACAGCTCTCCCAGGACTCGGTGTTTATCCCCCATAACCACCAACCTCACCCTGTCCTTCACAGGGAAGAGCACCACAGGCTGAGCCTGCAACCCTAGTAAAGCTAAAGGGGGGATGTGCCCAATGGGCATCACCCCCAGCTTCTCCTCTGAGAGAGAGAAGACTAAAGGATTTGCTATTTTTACACAACAATCCTGTAAATTCAGCAATCTGGTCCATCCAGGTCATTTCCCAGCTCTGATATGTTTGAAATCCACAATACCAGGAGTCCTTTGATTGCAGGAGAACCTCAGCCCTGCTCCCCACGAATCCTGACCTGGCCGTGGCGAGGTGAAAAGTTGAAACCACAAACCCCCAAGAGCCCCATATGCAAATTAAATCACCACCAAACACTCTGTTTTTTAAACTGTGATTCTTCATAGTGCTGTGACTCTAGTTTATGGGTTCACAAAGGCTGATTTCATGACTTTTCAGCACTTCTGAGATGCTGGCACCCAGGTCACCTCTGTTTGTGACACGGCCATGCCTGGCTCAGGCCAACTGCCAACTGGGTGGGAGACCATCACCTATCACAGCAATTAACTTTACTCATTAAAGTCTCCCAACTCATAGGGGATGCTGCTGCAGTTGTGTTGATGGGAAAGTTTCCATCCTCTGGATGAAACCCATCTCCAGAGCATCCCTGGGGGTGGCACACAGCCCCCCGCCGTGGGTGTGGATACGGCCCCGTGTCCTCACCAGAGCAGACCTCACCCAGAGCTACCACAGACCCAGCACAACCAGCACTGAAAGGCCTCTTCCCACCTTCCCTGCTGCAAAATTTGGGCTCAATTTGCCCATCAAAGGCCTCCCTGGAAGTTGTCCCGCCACCTCCTGCTCTGGGAGGGCTAAAAAATAATGACTCATTGCAATGTCATTTCTGGAGCTGCTCAAACCAAGGTGCTCTGGTTCCCTCAGTGTGTCACCACTGTAACCTACCAAGATAAGGCTTCCTCCTCCTCTGTGATGAGAAAAATGAGCTCTTCCCCACCAGCCTCCCCTTCTGCCCAGCCTTGCCGTGCTCCACTGGCCCGAGGTCGCTGGGACAACCCTGGTGCCTACACGGGATGCTCTGAGCTGGCTCCTCCTCATTCCCCTTCCTCTCACCCCTTTCCCTGGCTGATTTTCCCCCAGCCCTGCTCCTGCTGATCCCCATGGACTGCTCTCATCCCTGGACTGGGTGACACTGCACCCCCAGCACCCCCAGCTCCTTGCAGGCAGGGAGCAGGCAGCCCTGCCTCAACTCTCATCAAAGCTCCATGCACCAGGCTCCGAGCGGATCCGATGGATTTTCATTTCCTAACTTCACCCTTCAGGCTATTTCTAACGAGCTTCCTCACGCTTTAAAAATAAAATAAATTTAAAAAAATCCTTCATCTTGCAGCAGGGTGCTGGAGCAGCAACGCTCGGGACGACTGTGCCTGAGAGGAGGCTCTGGAATGAATTCTATCACAGCCACTTTAGGTAGGGGGGACAACACACTGACCTCCTCAGACCAGCTCCCCTGGCACCCAGTGAACCTCCTCCCAGCACAAACAGGCCTCGAAAAATGTATTTGCCCAGTGTGATGCTCAGCCAGTGCAGCACGGCTGGTTGAGGAGCCACCACCGTCCTCCCGTGACCCCATCCTCTCTCTGCACCCCACGTCCCCAGCTCTGAGCCCCCCAACCAGGTCCCATCCACCCTCCTGGGCTCATCCCTCCCATCGAGGGAGAGGAGCTGGTCCTGGCCGCCTTCATTTCTGCTAATCAGATGTTTTAATGAGTTTCTCATCGCTCGGCACATCCCCACTTCACCCCCCAGCCCCCGAGGCCGGCCCCGCTCCCGCGGCGTGCCGAGGCCCCCGTCGCCTCGCAGGCTTTTCCTTGGTGGGAGAGCAGTGATTATTTCTCTCAAAAGGTCTCTTATAATGGAAACCATCTCTCCATCCCTCCTTGGTCTCCTCCTGCCGTGACCCAGGCTCCGTCGAGAGGAGCTCTGCTCCGAGGCAGCGCCGTGTTTCCATGGAACGAGTGAATAGCAACGGCTTCCCAGCGGTTTATTAGAATTCCTTTTACTTCGATGGAGAGTTTGAGAGCAAAGTAAAAAGGCTTTAATGTGGGGCTAATGGAGCCCCTGGGAAGTCCAGGAAGGAAATCTCCCCTGGAGAAGAGGAGGCGTGAGGAGAGGGAGGGCAACTTTCAAGACAAATTCCTGGACAGGTTGAAATTTTTTTTGTTTTTTTTTTGCAGGAGCCATCTCAGGCAGCGAGAAATGGAAATGAATGTTTGTTTTATTTTTAACAGATGTTACAAAAGACCTGCCAGTAATTCAGTGAACGATGCAAAACCTAGATCCCACTCACTTTTCCCGGCATGTCTTCCATCCCCTCCCTCTCCTGCCCGCTAAAAACACTTATTTGCATCTAGCATATCATATTTAACAACAACAAAAAATATTCAGCAATAAAATAGCAGTTGTAAGCCACTTCATTTCCTCCCTCCCTTAGGCTTTGGTTTCTGTTTAAATCCTTGGTTGTAGCAGCTATTAGTTGGTTTTAATAAATTTTTCTGTCTTTTCACACTTTCCAGACCCATCTAGTCGCCTGCTTTGGGGGTTCCCTTTTTTCCCAGTCCCCCATCCTGCTCTCTCCTGGCTGTTCCCCCAGCAGACACGACAGCTCTTGACTCTGCAAAGTGTTTGGAGCACAAGAACGGCTGCTCCCTGCCTGGGGATGCCCCGGTGTGAAATACAGCCCACAGGCTGCTCTTTGGGGGAAAACACAGGGATTTGGCTGGGGTTAAAAGATGGGGAGGTGGAAAGGGGAGGAGGTATGACAGGGTGGGCTGTAAAAGCATCCAGCCAGCGGCTGGAAGATGAGTAAGAGTCCAATCCTCCACAAAACTGAGGTGCTGAACCCCACGGGCGCACGCACCGCAGCGCTTGTGATCTAAACCCCACCACGATGCCAGAGGGGTATCTGGGGTGAGATGCAGCACTTCTGAGTGTCACACATGAAAAGCAGAGCTGGGAGACCAGTGACAGACCTGGGCAGAGGAGTTCTGAGTCCCACAGATGCCGGATGTCCTGAAAATGAGCAAGTTTGGCAGCTCCTGGTTTAACCCTTGACTGCAAAACACAAGCCCCAATGGCTCCTCTTCTTCACGCTTAGCCATGGAAAACCAGCACTTCAAGGGGCCTGTCAGAAGGACAGGGACAGACTTTTGAACAGGGCCCATTGCAACAGGACAAGGGGTGATGGTTTTAAACTAAAAGAGAGATTTAGATTTGAGAGAATGAAGATATTTTTGACATGGAGAGTGGTGAGCTCCTGGCCCAGGTTGCCCAGAGAGGTGGTCGCTGCCCCATCCCTGGAACCATCCCAGGGGCGGTTGGCCGGGGCTCTGAGCAACCTGGTTTCCTTGCAGATGTCCCTGCTCCCTGGAGGGGGTTGGACGAGATGACCTTTAAAGGTCCCTTCCAAGCAAAACCAATCTATAAAAACCACTTTTCTCCTCCTAATACCCAGCTTTCCAAAGAGCAAGGTCCCACAGAAACCTGGACCAGGTAAATCCACGTGCACAGCCACACATACAGGTCATGGCTCCCGCACGTATCCCACGCAGGAACGCCTGGGAGAAGCCACAGCTTTTTTGTTGTTGTTGTTTGGGTTGTTTTTTTTTTTGCAGAAGGGCTGGTGCTCTTCCAGCTCAGACTCAGGAGACAAAGGGCAGGAAATCCAGGGTGATTTTCTGCCTCATTTCTCGTTAGCACTCCTGCATGCACAGCCCCGAGCGGGGCACGCTCCGCAGCCCGTCACCCCGCACGCCGACACGCCTCGTGTCGGGCTCATGCTGCAGCCGTGCCTTGTTTCCAGCATTCCAGGCAGGAAAGAAGACAACCAGCTCCGGAGAGATCCGGAGAACATCCCTTCACCCTTTGTAAATTCTAGGCTCTGCCTGATTTTCAGGCAGAAAATGGCATCCGTGTGCATTTCCAGGTGACGGAGGGAAACTGGAAAGCTGTTTTCACTGAGCTGTCTCCTCTCCCCATGACAATCCTGCACCTGGTTAGCGATTGTTGGAGAGAGGTTAATCACAGCCCTTAAATCAGGAACCTCGTTGCGGTATGCTTGGGATGCACATCTGTGCTCTCCACAGCTCATCCCCGGCGGCATTCGGGAGGAGGCAATATGCCAAACAAAACCCAACCCCAAATAAGCCAAATCCTCCCCAAAACGAGCAACAAGCACTCCAGGGTGAGGGACCCAGCTAACTCCTCAAGCTGTTCCTGCAGCACGTGCGAAACGCTCGCCGTGCCACGGCTGTGGGTTAGAATCACAGATTCAGTTTGGTTGGAAGAGACCTTGGAGATTATCGAGCCCAGCCGTCACCCCAGCACTGCCAGGTCACCACTAACCCATGGCCCTCAGCACCACATCAACACAGCTTTTAAACCACTCTAGGGATGGTGACGGCATCTCGGTTAACACGGTTTTGGCACAGCCCTTATGTCACAGAAAATGCTTTTAAGGGGTTTGGGTTTTGCACACTGGCCAGCCTTGTGATGGAGGGGAGGAGGTGGCACCTAGAAATGCCTGGGGAGCAGGGAGTGAACTGTGGGGACCTCCATCACTCTCAGCCCTACCCCCAGAGCTCAGTCCCAAACTGGTTTGGCCCTTGGCGAAGGAAAGACTGGAGCTCTGGCAACCAACAACCATCCGGCTTTGCTCCTGGTTTTGAAGCACTGCAAGCCTTGGCCTGGCCTTGCTATTTCTAGGCCTGTCCCAGGGGATCACCCTGCTCTCCCTGTTTTGGGAAAAAGAAGCATTTCAGAGCGTCGGAGCCCTCTGGAGCAGGGCCTGGCCAGCACTCAGCCGGGCTGCTGGTGCTGCAGAGCCGCTGGGGCAGTAGGCGGGTGCACAGCCCGGACAGCGGGGAGGAACTGATCCCGGGGGTGGATCTCTTTTGTTCTAACCCCGCTGCCGTAACTGGATCTCGCCAGGTTCGGGATCCACAGCAGATCACATCACTTCACAGCTTCTCCCAGTGCCACCTCGTCACATTCCCCCGTGGCTGGCGGCGGGGAGGGGACGAGCGAGGGGACGCGTCGCTCTCGGCGCTGGTTTTACCTCCGCGGCCTCGGACCACCCCCAGCTCGCAGGCTGCTCCTGTGCAACGAGGTCCCCCCATCCTCCTCCTCCTCCTCGCCGCCAGGCTCCCCGCGCCCCGACAACCTCCCCGCCTTTCCCCGCTGTCTCGTGGGTTTTTTTTTTTCAACTGCAGAACTGCTGATTCACAGAGCCCGGCGCAGGAGGCGTTGGGAGGCAGAGAGGGGAGCGACCCGGCTGCGTGCTG
The DNA here is from genome assembly GCF_000691845.1 of Merops nubicus. Taxonomy (NCBI): domain Eukaryota; kingdom Metazoa; phylum Chordata; class Aves; order Coraciiformes; family Meropidae; genus Merops; species Merops nubicus. The sequence continues at coordinate 5,754 of NW_008589770.1, forward strand.
CCTGCGCAGGCAGCTCTGCCTCTGCACGACACCACCCGAGAGCTCCCGACCTCCCCGGGCGCTTTTACGCCCCTGATTAGCGACAACGAAGTCGCTGCGGATGAATCCGCGCTGCGCCTGTTCCAGCACCTCTTCCCCAGCGACTCCCTCGCCTCTCAGCAAGGTGAATTCATCCCTCACGCTCGCCGGGAGAGCTCACGCGCTGATTTTTCTGCCCTTTCTGCAGAGGGGAAAGTGAAGTGGAAGATTTCACGCCCCGCAGAGAGATGCTGGGACAGCTGGGCTGGGGACGGAGCGGTGCAGGAGGTGGGGTGGATGGTACTTTGCCTTCCAAGAGGCAGGGCAAAGCAACCAGCACCCTGACCTGCCGCCAGGCACACATTCAGAGTGCCCACCCATGGGTGCTTTCCCTGGTCATCCGGGTCCTGTCTCCTCCTTCCAGGGCAGACAGCACCCGGCGGTGGGGTCTGCACCCCAGCTGGCTTCCCAGCATCCAAAGCCATGTCACGAGCCAAACCTCCCTTGCCCTGTGTCACCTCCTCTCTCCTGCCAGCACGGTGCATCTGGTGCAGTCCTTGCCCACAGCAGGGCTCAAAGCCCAGACAGCAAAAGGATGCATTTTTGGGCAGGATGTGGGAATGATGTTCCCAGCCGCCCAAGGCACACACTTGGCTGCAAAACCACCAGCTCTCCAAGCATCCTGCTTCTCCAAAGTCCCTTCCCTCTGGGACAACCAGGACACCTTGCAGAAGAACTCTGGTAAATAGATCCTGCCTGTTTTACTCCTTCCTGCGTGTTCAGTCACATTCAGAGACCCCCTTCACTTCTCCTCCCTCCTCCCAAAGTCACCTGTGGTGCCACAAGGGATGCAAACACTTTAGGACCTCGTGTCCTGAACAGCACGATAGGACACAGACCTTCCTGCCACCCTCACACTCCTCCCCATGCCATGTCCCTTGGGGCCAGCTCAGCACTGCTCAGACCAGGCAGGATCCAGCCCAGAGCAGTTGATGTGGGAGGTAAACCTGGTAAGCCAGGCAGGGAAGCCAATATTGCATCCACTTCTGCAAGCTGTATGGGTCTGGGGACACCGAGGCATCAGCAGGACACCTCTTGCCACCTCTGTGCTGCTGCATCTGCAGCCTTGTGGCTAAAAATCCAAAATCACTTTCTAGTTTATTACTTTATTTTTTTTTTCTAGGGCTGTATGCAAGCCATGCTGGTCCCCTGAGCCCCTCTGCATGGGCGACTGGCTGAGCTGGTGAGCTGGCCTGCTCATCTGGGCTCAGTGAAAAGCCATGCTGCATCTGAATAGATTTCCACCATGCAAATGTAAAGGCCCCAGTGCGTTTAAATAGGAGCCCTTGAGGTATTATCTCAGCAGTGCCTCGAGGCAACCACCTGAATCCTTCCGTGACTGCTGCGCAAACCCAAAATGTCCTCAGCGGCTGAGGATTATGGACAGACCTTGCAGAGGAGCACCCAGCCTGCACCATCAGCTCTCAGATGCCCCCACGTGTGCCCAACCCTCAAAAAACAAGGCACGGTGATGCTAAAAGGACTGAGGCCCAGATGCCAAGGCAGGAAACCAAGCTGAAGTTTTCACATTAATCATATCGAGCTCTATTCTTTTTCATCTATTTCAAGGCAAGTCAAAAAGAGGTTCACACTCTCCCCTGGCAAACCACAGAGGATGACGTGAGCCTGTCTCTTGCATTGCAAGTAGAGTGTGTCAAGCAATTAGCAAGTAATCAGGAATTCAGATAGGGTGGGCAGGATCCGATCCCTCAAAGCTCTGGCAGGAGCAAAACCCACCCTGGAGTTTCCCATCAGGCATGGAAGGCAGCAGAGGGAGCAGGGGCTGTTGGTGATCCTGCTGCCATAAACCATCTCACAGTTATTGTGGGTGGTAGCTAAGAGGCCCCAGGTGCTCAAGGATGGATTTTCCCTCACTGACTCATTCCCAACCTCAGCAAGGTGGCCAGGGCTGGTCCTCAGCCATCCTGCAGACCTGCTGGGTCACCTGAGCACCCTGATGCATGCCCTGTCATTTTGGCATTGTGTTAACTCTTGTTGCTGCCACCAGTTTTACTCCCTGCAGCTCTGACCGTGCTGGTTTCCACTCAGCATCCTCCCAACAGCCCAAACCAAGCTCTCCTAGAAGTCAGGGTTGAAATCAAGGGAAGAGCAGGACCAAGCCACCTGCTCTCTCTTTGGGAAGCTGCTTCCAGGTGCCCCAGTGCTGCTAAAACCACCTCACCAAAGCCCTGGCACAGGACACAAGCGGTCTGGTGCCGTCTCACTGGCACGGCACGCACCGAAAGCACCACGGAGGGGACATATGCCTGCTCATAGCCTCCCTGGACACCTCACCAGTCCCTAGGACCAGCCAACCAGCCCTGTGAGAAGAGAGAAAGGATTATCCCGTGGGCGTGAGCTGCCAACCTGGGCACACACCTCCCTCTGGGCGCAGGGCCCGGGGCGCAGAAGGAGCCGGCGTGACGGGCAGCGGGTTGCAAAGGGGACGCCTAATCTGCCACCCGCCCCTTCTCCTCCCCATTGCCAAGGTAGCAGCAGACAATGCTATCTGCTGGCTTGTCAGCCGTCCCTCCTCCCGCCGTCTCCTTAGCCAGAAAACTCTCCATCTGTCTCCAGATGGGGTGTTTCTACCACTCCAGTCAAACCGATTCAGAGTGGAACAATGATGCTTTGTTAACAAAACAATTTTTGTGTGTCAAGCCCTCCTTCTTGCGTTTTTTTTTTCCTTCCCCCCAGTCCCCAGTGGGTCAGCTTTGTGTGGCGTCCTACATTTTGTTGTTTCTTTCAGATTTTAAAGGCTCCGTATTTGAGTACAAAAGGTGCCTGTGGAGCAGCTTTTATCTGCGAGGCAAGATTTGACACAGACGCAGATCACAATTGCGACGGGAGGTTCGTGATGTGGTGGTTAAGGGTGGTGTCAGGACCTTCAGAGTGATGAAGCGTTATTTCCCGTGATTTTTGCCTCCAGGATAAAAAATTAGAGCTGGTCCTGCGCTGCATGTAAGGATTCTGTGAGCTGCAGTCCCCCAAGGGCTCATGGAGGGAGCAGCGAGAGAAAGTTTGAGCTTGCTTCGGTGCAAGCCGTGTCCATCCGTCCTCCTCGTGTCCTCCTGCAGGCCAAGGCCCCTCGCTCAGCTTGGTGGGGAAAGGATTGGGCCACAGAGTAAATCTAAAAGCCTGTGAGGAAACCACAACCCTGTCCCCAGCACAAACCCCATGGTGGTCAGGAAGGCGAAACCTCAGCCCTCCTGTGGCCAAAGCCTCCGAACCAAGATCCTGGGGTGTGCTTGACTTCTCCCCAGCTTCCCAGGGTTGGATTAATCCCTTCAGCCAGCAGCAGCAAGGAGAGCTCTCTTTTCTCTTCAAAAAGACACCTCCACCACACAGGTTTCCAAGAAAATCAGCTCTGCCTTTTCTTTTTTTTTCCTCTCCTCTCTTTTTTTTTTGCGCCCTGAAGCAACAAGCACACAAACCACCTTCTGCTCTGCCCATAACCAGCAACTCACAGCAAATAACCAGCCCGCTGGCTCCAAAGCAAACAGCTTTGTGTTCCTAAGCGGGCTGGCAATTTCCACACAAGTGGGACGTTTTCTTCCAGCTTCCCTCGCGTTTGCAGGGAAGTTCCCTCCTCCTTCCTGTCCTCAGGTAACTGCATCTTCATGGAAACGCCAATATTTTTATGAGTCACCCTCCTCCTTTTCCCCCCTCCTGCTCTGTGGCCGACACCCCTCTGCTTTCGAGATCAAAGCCGAAGGGGACCAGCTGTGTCGCGTCCTTTCCTCTCCAGCCCTTTCCATCTCCATTTGCAGCCGTCGCCAGCGGAGCCCCTGCTGTTCTGACAGCTCTTTGTGCCGCCCGTTTGCCACGGCAGCTCCGTGCCCGCCGTCTGCTTCCCCTCCATCCCACTCCTGCCATCCCTGCTCCTGCTCCAGCCACAGCGGGGACATGGGGAAACCTCCAGAGCTGCAGGCTTGGTCCCCTCCAGGAGCTGCCCCGCCGCTGCCTCGGCTCCTGCCCTCCCTGTCATGTGCTGCTTTGGAGGAAGAAATGTGCTCAAAGAAGAGAGAAACAGGATAATCCGCTTCCACTGAAATCCCATCCTAATTCCTCATTTGGAAACTCCTCCACAGACCAGAGCACGAGACGGTATCTCCCTTCCAAAACAGCAACTCCACAAGGACCTTCGCTCCGGGCTCATTTCACGGGGACAACGTCAGCTGGAAATGTCCAGGTACTTCTCAGAAAGCAGCCAAGGGAACAAAAACTCCCCTCCTTGTTCAAAAGGCTGAACACCTCGCTCAGCCCAGCCCGTGCCTCGGCAGGGATCTGCACTGCAATGGGAAGATGAGCATCAGGGATGCACTTCTTCCTGCATCCAGGAAAACCCTGTCCTGTTTGGACCTCTGAGTGCCATTGGTGCCTGCTCAAGGGAGGCTACTGCCACCAGCAACAACCCTCAGGTCTGACAGGTCCACTTTTGGGGAGTACCCCCCATCCTTCGTGACGGCCCTCCTCAACCCTTTTGCGTGCACCTCCCGGGTGCCGTGACCGTACGTCGAGCAGCGTGAAGGATCCCTCCTTCCCAACATGCTCCCAGCCAAAATCCAGCTTGGAGTTGTCTCCTCAACAAGGACTTTGAAGAAAGCATCGCACAGAATTAAATCTCGGTGTTTTTTTAGATGTAAAACGCTGAATTTAGCTGCTAATGGCAATTCCCAGCAGAGAGGGATGGTTAATAAGTGGCGGGTATATTTATGAACACTTTTTAAGCGAACGTGTGAGGCGGGGAATCTACCGACCCTGGTGGAAAGCTCCTTGGTTTGCTGCTGCAGGCATCTAAATGCAAAGTTTCGACGTGGCTTTTGCCTTTTGTGCCCTGCTGCACGTTTCCCTCTCGACCCTCTCCTCTCGGGAAGGGTCCCTCGGCCTCTCCCCCGCGTGTGTCACCGTGACCCGCTCGGCGCAGGGAGGGAGGCAGCATCCCCATCCTTCACCAGACACTCCACTGACTTGTCGGGAGATAAAAGTCAGGGGATCTACTTGACTGGTCTCCTTGGCTGCTCTCTGCAGAGCGGTGAAGGGCTGACATATAAAATACCCACGGATTTCTGGGAGGTTTTCACAGAGAGCGCATTGTTTTTCCCCGACAAAGCCAGGAAAGAATTTACAGTTGGTCAGGGCAGCGAGATCGTTCTGCTTTCTCTTTCCTGGGACAGAAACCCAGTTTGAAACAGATTGCTAGCAGCGAAATGCAAGTTCCTTAGCAGCTTCCAGGGTGAAAATATTCCCTCTCCAGATCTCCTTTTATGTCCACAACACATTATTCCGGTGGAGGGCTCTCTTGCTAAGAAAAGCTGTGATGACTCCCAGCCTTGTCTCCAAAGTGGTTTAGGTACAGGAGCCAGCTCCCCTGCAAGCATCTCTTGGTCCTACTGCCCAGCTGAGATGTCCTTAATTCCTCCATCTGTCCCCTCCAGGCTCTGGCTGGCTGGGCTCTCAGCTGGGGAATACACAGAGCAGGCTGCAAGGCTGCTTCTCCTCAGCTCACGCTTCTCCTGCAGCTTCAAAAGAAGCGATGTCTGAGTCCTCAGCCCACTCCTGGGTGCTTCTGGGGCCTTCCACGCTAAGCTGCCTTTGTCCCGTGCACCACATGCAGACAGACAGGAGGTTCACACCAAAATCCACCTCTCCTCTCTGCTTTTAACCGAACCAAAACAAAAAACAGATGGAAAAATCAAATGCTGGCAGCGGGAAGCATGTGGGCTGCACTTGTATCAGCCCCCCTGGAGCTTCAGAGTGTATTCCCTCCTGCTCTGGGGTCTCAGGGCAAAGCCAGCCTAACCCTAAAGGGTTATTGCTTGGGGGGGGGTGTCCTGCTGCTCCCACCCCGGCCAACCACCGAGCAGCATGGAGGCGGAAAGGACAGATGGAAG
>NW_008589770.1:11740-16275 GCF_000691845.1 Merops nubicus
AAGCGAGGGCAGGGCAGACTTAGCATTTTAGGATGGTCTGGGAGGAACAGTTTCATCCTCCAAGCAGGATTTGCATGACACACAGTGAACAAGGCGCTGGGGTTGCAAGCTGAGTAGTGGGGGCACAGCCACGTACCGGACACTGAGCTGCCTTTAAAGGAGCTCCATCCCTCCCTCCCTCCTTCCATCCATGCCACGCTCCCTGAGCAGAGCCCTTCACGAAGCAACCGTTTGTGACCACAGAATTAAGACTGTGCCCTAACGAATTCCCACCCCTCTGCCAGCCCTAAGCCGCTCGGGTGTCTGTAATACTGGTGTTTCCTACATGCTCAGTGCCTGACTTTGTAACCTCAATCATGTATATTTTAGTGTTGTTTTTGTGTCCACGTGAGATTATCTTCTACTGCAGCCTCTTTTCATCATCTTTCTAGGATAAACAACACCCCGACTCTTCCATGTCCCTCCCTTCTTGGGAGCACATCAATACCCTGAAACTTCCCTGAACACTGTTTTGCCCCTCTGAAGTGGGGTGAGCTGTGTAGTGCAGCAATGGGGCCGTGGTGGACTCCACTCCAGCTCCCTGGGGAGCCTCCCTCACCTGAGGTCACTCCCACGTGCACCCAATGATCCCTGTGCCAACACCAAAGCCTGCCGAGCAGCACGGCATGGCACAGCGTGGCACAGCATGGCACAGCATGGCACGGCCTGGCAGCAGGAAGGGAAGGAGCCAACAGAGCCTGCGGTGGGGGCAGGGGCCAGCAGCGTGTTTGTGGAGTAACACTCAAACTGCTGTAATGGATTGCTTTGTTTACACTTGGGCCAGAAAAAAATCATTCCAGGGATGGAGACGGAGAAGCGTCCAGAAGCCTCTGAGAGCTGGAGGAGCTCTGCATCCTCCTGCCTCTGACTTTTGCTTTCAAAACTATCCCCCCCCAGCATTGCTGTCAAGGCACAGAAGCTTTAAAAACACTGTAGTAAGCATGGAAAGTATGGGGAAAGGAAAGGAAAAGAGTCATCCAATGGGAATGTGGCTCTTTGGTGTGAGCGTGAGCTCCCCCTCTCCAAGAGGAGCCCTCGGTACCCAGGGATGCACCAAGAAGGTGCAATTCCAGGCTGCTGCAAGGAGTTGCCACAAGATGCTGGGAGAGGGAGAAGAAGAAATAGGAACCACCTTAAGGGAGGGGAGCTGCCAGCAGAACAGTTAAAAATGACTAAATACTTTCCCAATATCACTCCTCCACGTAAGCACTGCTGTAATTGCCCTTGGGATGTTGCACAACGGCGAGAGGGAGGGGCAGGTGCTGGCAGGGAGGGAGGCATCCCCGGCCCCCGCACCAAAAGCTGTGCAAACCTCCATCCCCGGGGGGGCTGGCATCGGGGAGAGACGTGCAGGGACACCTCTGCCACCCCAGGGCCCCGCTCCTGGAGTCAGCCCCCGAGGGGCCGCTCAGCGTAGGAGCTGGAGGACTCCCAGGAGGACTCGCTCATGCCTTTAAGACACAGCAGGCTGCCCTAGGGAGGAAGAGCAAAAGGCGAGGAGGAACAGAGCCCAGCGTTGAGCTGTGTGGAGAGAAAAAAAAAGCCAAAGAGAGAGATATAAGGGCTTCATTCAAGCGCTCTCACTCTCTGGAAGTCTCACGCAGAGCAGCTGGTCTTTAAGACAGTGGCAAGCACGACATGCAAGCACAGAGCGGTTACATTTCTGGGTGCTTTTATTAGTGGCACTCAGACAGGGGCATCCACTCGACCCCCGCGCGAAGGAAAACGGCTGAGGCTGACTCACTCTTCCCACAACGCTGGGGAGCAGGGCAGGGGAGCAAGGCAGGGGAGAAGGGCTCAGGAGCAGGGCTCAGGAGCAGGGCTCAGGAGCAGGACAGAGGAGCAGGATGCTCCACAGCAGGGTCCTCTCCTGCCTCCTAGGCTGGATCACCAGATCCAGGCTCAGACACCACACACACCCCAGCTCCTCCACGGATGCACCGGGGCCATGGATGGAGCACCCGCAGCCTTTGCTTCCAGACCTGAGGCTCAAGTCAAAAGGGAAACCTCTGAGAGCTGCAGTCTCCAGGTTTAAAACATCTGTGGGCCACCAGCCATTAAATAGGATGCTGTGCTGGGTTTGCTGCTCTCGGGTCCTACGCCAGGTTCACCACCGTGCCGGCTGGGTACCGTCCAGCAGTGCATTAAGTGATGGGACTATTTCTGTTCTCATCACATGTTTGTTCTCGTCCTCTCCCGGGGGTGTGCGTGGGGGGGAAAAAAAAACCCTCACACGTTCATTATGGAGAGTCTTATTTTGGTAAGGCTTTTCCCTTCTCTGCCTAACGTGTGATGCTGGCAGAGGAGAAGGAAGGGGATTTTATTTTCCTTATATTCACGCGCTCAGGTATTTCTGTTAGAGGAGGCAAAGTCAAAGAAATGCTAATCAAATATCCAGGAGTGCACAGTGCTGACATCTGCACCTCGCTACTATATGGCCTTTCATTAGCATTACCTAAATGTACGACCATACAAAGAGCAGATTTCCTTAGCAACAGGGCTGCCTTCATATTTCCTCCCCACTACCCCCTGCCCTTAGAAGAAAAATGACTTCAGCTCTTTTGCAGCGCGGTGCTCGCGGCCGCCCCGCCATGCAGCAGCTCTGCACAACCCTGCCAGCCTTGCTATATGCTGCATCTGGGACACTCCACGCCGAGATCCACGGAAAGCCATAAAGCAACCTCTTGACTGTAGAGCCACAATAAAACTCCCTCGCTTTTCCTAACAGAGCATATGCAAAACAGCCCTGTAACGGCGGAGAGGGGGATCATCTCCTCCAGATGACTTATAAGTCCCATCGCTGAGGATCTCTCTGCTCCCTGCCACGGGGTCCTGGGGTGCCCACCGCCCCTGACCGTGCTTGAAGCCACCTTCACCGTGGGCTGGGAGCTGCCAGCTCCCCTCTCCCCCCCCCACCCCCAGGATCTGGGCCAGAAAGACTGAGCGCCTCATCCTCCGCGCTCTCCCCTGGTGCCACAGCCTGGTGCGCTGGGCTATTTTAAGAGCTTGTCTGGGAGACTGGCACACACACCGAGCTGCTGCCGGGAACTCCCTGCTTCTGTTTCAAAAAAAGAACCTGGAGGCTGAGAGCCTGCTGGGACTCACCCCTGTGATTCCCAAGGTCTGACCCTCCCCTCACTGGGGACCGACGCGATGCCGCGAGTCAAACGGAGTTAGTCCCGATTAGCAGGAGGAGCGTTGTGCCCTCCCCAGCATTTTCTCCCCTCCAGCCAGAGGCTGGGACCCCTGAGCCTCCCCCTCCAGCTCTGCCCCTGCTTTTCATCTCCCTGCTCTCCAGTCTGCTGGTTGTGTGTCGCCATTCCCTGCCTTTTCCACGCGGATACTCTCTCCCTTTCCCATTATGGTAGGGTCTTTGATTGCACGATCACATAACTGTAATGAGACAAATATTTATTTTGCAGATATGGGTTAATCAGACCGAAGGTATAGAAATATTGCATGCGCTAATCAGAGTACCTTCAGCAATCAGGATAGTAAATAACTCAGGTAAATTAACATAGGAGAGTTCCCTTATCAGGTTTTAGTCTAAGATATATGTGCATTAAGGACTAATTTGCCCTCCTCCCTCAGATTTGGGCTGGAGCCCAAGATGAGGTTGAGACCAAGGTTCCCTCCCACCAGCTTTCCCGGGAGCTGTGCGGGCTTTGCTCCTGGCAGGATCAGACGCTGGGATGAATATTCAGCAGTGTGATCGCCTCGCCTTTGTTTTCTGTGCTCTGCACCTTTAAATTTCCAAGGGCTCTGCTCTTTGCAGCTCAGACAGCCTTTTTGCATTCAGTTCGTTGCAAGCTGACACAGAAGACACGATGGAGCAGGTTGTGTCTCCTGCTCTGAGCCCTTCACGCCACTCTGGCAGCGTTCAGGGGCCATATTAAGAGCCACAAGTAATTAGTGAATTCCTCCTGCCCCGGCAGGGCGCGGAGCAGCCGTACGTGGCACCTCGTGGCAGGCTGGTGGTGCCAAGAGTGGAGGTGGAGCAGTGGCTATAGGAACACTGGGCTCCCATGTGGGTCCAGAGAGGCTGAGAGCAGGATGAGCCAAGTGAAAGCCCAAAAACGACCTTCCCCGGGTGCTCACCCAAGCTCCTGCAAATGAGCAGTCCCAGGAGACACCTTATGTGGGAGTGCAGGAGCTGCCCAGCTCCTCCTGCCTCAGTGTCCCTCGCTCCAGTGTCCCCAGAGCAGAAGTGGCCATGCTCCTGCCCCAAACCAGCTCCTACAACTGCACTTTGCTGCTTTTGCTCAGAAAAAGCCACTGCAGGGGAAACACTGAGGACCTGGAGATTCTGCCCTTGCCTCTGTCGCGTTTTGGGATCCCTGAGAACAACAACAACAAAAAAAAAAGCAGCGGAGGAATGGCAGGCATTATAGTAACGATGGTGACAAATTTAATTAGAGCAGGAAGCTCTGGAGTGGATTTCAAACGGCGACACGGCGTTTTGTGTGAAAGCCTTGCCTCGCTCCCCCCCCTTCTCC